>NC_041386.1:453812287-453857621 GCF_002162155.2 Triticum dicoccoides | reverse complement strand
CGGGCCCGGGGACAGGAAGAGGGCGAGCGCGCGCGCATCCGTCTTGTGTCTGCGCCGACGCAAATCAGGCTCAAAAATGGGCCGGGAATGGGTCGCCTGCGGATGAAAAACGGACGCGCGTCCGTTTGGGTCGGCGCGTTGGGCCGCCTTTTCTGTCCGCGCCGACCCAAACGGACGGCCGCGGACGAAATGGGTCGCCCCATTGGAGTTGCTCTAATGAGCTCGACCACGGCGGCCGGCGGAAGTGCACGGGTAAAAAACCAGCCGCCACATAGCCTCATTGCCTTAGTGTGTGCATCACCACTGCGCTGATCGGGTCCGACGTGCTGCACTACGGGACGCCCATGCCGGAGTATTACCACCCTCCCGTCCGGCCTGCGCAGCGCCGCCGGCCGCCGAGTGCGTCGCACAGCTTCGGAGCACGGCTTTGCCCGGGTAGGAGCCGTCATGGATGGATGCTACTGCTTCCGAGAACGAGGGCGCCTTTGCTGCCGACGTCGACAGCATCCAAGTGTTCGCCGGTGAGGAAATTTTTCTTCATGCACCGAACACATGAAAACACTGCCGAAGTACGGGACGCCAACATTGGACTGCCCTCCTGATGCGCCGGAGTACATGCAGGACGCCGATGCTCGTGTACGTTACGCCAAATGTGCCTGCGTAGGCCGACCTCCGCCTATGGTCCATGCTCCGCCTGATCATGGTGCTGCTCTTCGCCAGCATCATCTGCTACTGCTATACATCAACGCTTCTCTCGGACGGCACCTCATCCAGCGACCCGAGCCACGACGAGCGCAACTACGCAAATGCACCAGCTAGTAAGGCTATGTGGCGGTCGATTCCTTACTGGTGAGCTTCCGCCGGCCGCCGTGGTCGCAGTCTTTAGGAGCCTCCACTACTGCAAAGGGTGAGGGGAGGAAGGAGAGCCAACAGATTGAAACGGCCGGCGGATTTCGGTAGCTACAGTACCCGTACAATAATTACTGGACTGCAGAGGAGCCGAACCCTGGGGTACTACCGTTAAAACTTGGGGAGTACCACCACTTCGAGGGTAATTTGGTAATTAGGACTAGATTGTTAATTCTCCACTAATTAAGGGATAAAATCAACATGCTGGCGGCGATTAAGCTAGCGACCGAGCCATGATTCACGGGATGCATAGAGAAGGACTTCTTCACATCCCAAAAACAAAATCACATCAGATCTCAAGAGAGATAAAACACGATGAGGTGAAATAATGCAACTATTAGTAATTATGTGATTGTTGGAATTGGAAACATGAACCAATTGCTTGACAACGCTAGGAACAGAGGTGCATGCAGTGCGCAGATCCAGCGGAGGGCCGTGTCGCCGGCGGCTAAGTTGCCAGATTTTCATGCATGTGCGTGAAAGGGCCTGAGGACGGCTCCTCCGGGAGGATGCGGCAAGCCGGCAAGCCGGCAACCGTCATTGTGCACGATCAGAGGCGGCGGGCGTGCGCTTGATCGGATGAGTGTTTTTTCTTTTCTTTTTAAGCTGGTCGTATTAGGAAATTAGATCACGGGAATATCTCAACATTATATCTAAACTAAGGAGACAAAAAGTCTAAAGTGCCCTCTCAAATCAATGGTGAGATTTTGTTGGTACTCCCACCTCTATCTATGGAGTACCAGGTCACTGGAGACCAGCTGCATAACTGATCAAGAGCTAAAAATTGACATCTGTTTGACTGAGGTCATGTTCAGTTGATAATCAGCTACTCCCTCCGTTTCTTTTTAGTCTGCATATAAGATTTGGTCAAAGTCAAACTTTGTAAAGTTTGACTAACTTTATAAAAAAAACACCAACATCTACAATACTAAAGTTATATGTTATGAAAATTAATTTCATCATGCATCTAATAATACTGATTTCATAGTGTGAATGTTGATATCTTTTTCTATAAACCTAGTCAAACTTTACAAAATTTGACTTTGACCAAATCTTATATGCAAATTAAAAAGAACCGGAGGGAGTATATAGCTTTGCATATACCTACAACTTACCCTGTAATCTAGCAAACTACTCCCTCCGCTCCATAATTATTGTCGTGGTAATTTGAACTAAAAGCACGACAATAATTATGGAACGGAGGGAGTAATGTTACTTTCCCCGGGTAATTAATCTGGCCCCTTTCTAAGAACTGAATATGCATAAACACCCACAACCATAAATAAACTTACCATACAGAGCATCCCCTTTCTCAGAGTGGTCGAACTCTGTCAATGGGGTCACGATAGACTGGAGCCTCACCCGCCCTCCACGTCTGTTCTGATGGACACACACAAGAATACACCAAGCATCATCCATCAGTTTCTAGCTAGCACGCAGAGGACAATGGTATTAATAATTTAAAGGTCAAGGGAATCATTGATACCTGGTACTCCATAAGCATCTCCGCGTGTTCCCTCTCCTCGTCGCTCGATTCCCTAAAGAACCTGGAGAAAAGAAACAGGCGCATATCAGAACCAAAGCTTTGTTCAGAAAATTGTACTGGTAGCTTTAGTAATGGAAGACAGCTACAGCACTGTGCATACTTGGCAAAGCCCTTGAGAGCAACATTGTCCCGGTCGAAGTAGGCGTAGAGGGAGTGGTACGCGTACGAGGCATTGTACTCCACACTGCAATGCAGACATACAGTATTAGTTTTCCTCTAATCAGGACCAGATGCAGGCGCTATCTAGCGAGCTAAGGATGGTCAAGTAACTCAAACCAAAACCATCAGTCCTTTGTACAAATTTACAGTAAAATCTGCAGGCACAAATTGCACGCAGTCGATTTATCAGGATGACGAGGCGCATAGCGGTGGCGTGGGTTTACTCACTTGATCTGCTCGTTGATGGCGGCCTCGCATTCGTCGACGAACTTTTGCCTGGCGAGCGACTGGCCCTCGGCCTGCGGCACGAGCGAAAGCTCCCCCTTGAGCTCCTCGAACGGCTGGAACATCACACCGCTGAGGAGTACCTCCTCTTTTTTCCCCTTCCCCGCGGCCCTGCACGCCGTCGACGACACTTTCGCTAACGGCGGCAGCCTCGCATAACCGTGGGCCGGGCTTGACGCAGAGAGCTGGCTAGCCGCGGCGACGGCGGCCGGAGACGACGCAATCCTAAGAAGCATCTCGAAGAGAAGAAGATGGAGGCGAGTGTGGGGAACTGGAAGTGGGCGTGGAAGACCAAAGTGGAGAAGGAGGAGATGGGGATAGCTGGATAGGTATAGCAAAAAATAGCTCGTAGGATATGTGTGTGGATTACACGTGGATTTCGGAGGGAGTACAAAATTTGATTCCTACCCAACAAAATACTCAGATACATTTGGACGACAACTAATTTCGGACAGAGAAATTATTGGTTATCTTACTGTTAAACAGAGGATAGGACTTACCTACTCCCTCTCCGTACTCCCATCCGTGCTCCCACTTTATTCTATGGTTGACTTTTTTTTCTTTTTTTCTTTCTAATCTAATCATCTCCCCCTTCCCCTCTTCCTGATTTTAAGGGAGTGGGGTCGGGTCTTATTTTGTTCCAATCAAATCAAGCCACGTACGCGGGAACACGGATGGGCGCACGCGCGAGGAGCAAGTAAGTCTCGTCCTTAAACAGGAACTTGTAATCTCACTTCCTTGTCTTCAGAATTTTCTCCTTTTATGATCTTTTTTCCACCTTCTATGTTCCCGACTTTCTTCATTCCATACATACCAAATAGGTTTTTTCTTCATTGGTTTTTTAATCCCTCCTGGGTCAGACGGCTTCTTACCCGAGCGAACCAATCTCCCTACCTATGGCGTATCCTAAATGGTCGCCACCGTCGATGGCTCCTCTCTTTCCCTCAATCTCGTTCTTCTTCTTCTTTTTGCGGGTGAGCACTTGTATTACTCAACTATTCAAGTCCTTACAATCAATAGCATTTAGCTTTAAAATAAAATCAGGACCATAACCCAGCTATGTCATGGTTCTTCCTTCAGCTCGAGCAAAATTAGCTAAGCTATCGCTAACACTATTTTGGGTACGATTTATATGAGTAATATAAGAATCACAAAGAGACATTAGATGTCTAATCTCTTTAATAAGAGATGAGTAAATCGATCTATCAGCCTCCTTTGTCTGGACAAGCTTGACTGCAATAGTAGAATCCATCTCGATCATAATACAATGACCACTTCCCTAAAGGGCAAGAGACAATCCCTTCATGCAAGCACATAGTGTTGCTTCAAGAGCATCACGTGAAGGAAATATGCCCTAAAGGCAATAATAAAGTTTTTATTTTATATTTCCTTATATCATGATACATTTTTATTATTCATGCTAGAATTGTATTAACCGGAAACTTGATACATGTGTGGATACATAGACAAAACACCGTGTCCCTAGTAAGCCTCTACTAGACTAGCTCGTTAATCAAAAATGGTTAAGTTTCCTAACCATAGACATGAGTTGTCATCTAATAATGGGATCACATCATTACGAGAATGATGTGATGGACAAGACCCATCCGTTAGCTTAGCATATTGATTGTTCAGTTTTATTGCTACTGTTTTCTTCATGTCAAATACATATTCCTTTGACTATGAGATTATGCAACTCCCGGATACCGGAGGAATACCTTGTGTGCTATCAAAGTAACAATGTAACTAGGTGATTATAAAGATGCTCTACGGGTATCTCCGAAGGTGTTTGTTGGGTTGGCATAGATCGAGATTAGGATTTGTCACTCTGAGTATCGGAGAGGTATCTCTGGGCCCTCACGTTAATGCACATCATAATAAGCCTTGCAAGAAATGTGACTAATGAGTTAGTTGCGGGATGATGTATTACGAAATGAGTAAAGAGACTTGCCGGTAACGAGATTGAACTAGGTATGAAGATACCGACGATTGAATCTCGGGCAAGTAACATACCGATGACAAAGGGAATAACGTATGTTGTCATTATGGTTCGACCGATAAAGATCTTTGTCGGTGTCAAAACCGGCGGATCTCGGGTAGGGGGTCCCGAACTGTGCGTCTAGGCCGGATGGTAACAGGAGGCAAGGGACACGAAGTTTTACCCAGGTTCGGGCCCTCTCGACGGAGGTAAAACCCTACGTCATGCTTGATTAATATTGATGATATGGGTAGTACAAGAGTAGATCTACCACGAGATCAGAGAGGCTAAACCCTAGAAGCTAGCCTATGGTATGATTGTTGTTATGTATGTTGTCCTACGGACTAAAACCCTCTGGTTTATATAGACACCGGAGAGGGTTAGGGTTACAGAAAGTCGGTTACAATGGTAGGAGATCTGCATATCCGTATCGCCAAGCTTGCCTTCCATGCCAAGGAAAGTCCCTTTCGGACACGGGACGAAGTCTTCAATCTTGTATCTTCATAGTCCAGGAGTCTAGTTGAAGGTATAGTCCGGCCATCCAGACACCCCCTAATTCAGGACTCCCTCAGTAGCCCCTGAACCAGGCTTCAATGACGACGAGTCCGGCGCGCAGATTGTCTTCGGCATTGCAAGGCGAGTTCCTCCTCCAAGTACTTCATAGAAGATTTTTAACACAAAGATAGTGTCCGGCTCTGCAAAATAAGTTTCCACATATTGCCACAGAAAGAATAATATTTACACAAATCTAATCTGCTGACGTATTCCGTAGTGTGACACACCACGGCCAAGCCTTTATCCGAGTCGTTTTATTATCCCACCTCAGCGCGTCATGCGAGGCGGTTTCCTTGGCACGTCTTGTTAAAGCAGAGATCATGTCCCCTTATTCTGGGATTCTCATCAATACGGGCGTGGGTAACCCAACCGCTTCTAGGACTCCTAGATTATAGGCAAGTCCAAACGGACACGGAGAGGACGCTTGCTATTCACCCTCTTTATAAAGGGGACAAGGCTTTTATTTTTTCCTCCCGTGCTCAATTGAATCCTTCCCCCACCTCAAGCTTAAACGCCCGAAGTTCAGGTCAGGTGCTCCGAACCTTCAGTCATGTTCGGATCTAGCCTTCAAGGCCGATGGGTGCCTTCCCCCGTCACGGAAGAAGACATCAAAAAGTTGAGGGAGGCCAGATATCTGACCGCCGAGATTTTGCATCGGCTGCCTCCCCGAGGGCAGGCCGTCCCCACCCCCGAATCCAACGAGAACGTCATGTTCGTCTCCCACTTCCTCCGAGGTCTAGGCCTTGCTCTGGATCCTTTCGTCAGGGGTTTGATGTTTTATTACGGGCTAGACTTACATGATTTAGCTCCGGACTCCTTTCTTCATATCACAACATTTATTGTCATGTGCGAGGCCTTCCTCCGGGTTACCCCTCACTTTGGCCTATGGCTCAAGACCTTTGAAGTAAAGCCGAAGATGATCGAGGGGCAACATGCAGCGTGTGGAGGTGCCTCAATACGCAAGATGACGGGAGCTCCGTGGCCCAAAGGTTCCATCCCAGAGGTGTCTGAATTATGGCAACATGAGTGGTTCTACATACGGCTCCAAGAAGTGCCAAGTGGGCGGCCGCCCCTGTTTTCCGCTCGGGCCCTCCACCACAACTGATGTCATGGATCAGCAGAGGTCTGAGCTGGGGTCCAGCCAAGGACGTGCCTATACTGCAAAGTCGCATTCAAGATCTCTTCAATGGAGATTTCAGTTTGGTTGCGGTAATACGAGTTATGCTGGTTCGTCAAGTCCAGCCTTGCAAGCGCCGGCCTCTTCGCCTATGGGAGTTCAATCCCGAGGGACCGCGTGTCATTCAAAATTTTCTCGGCCTGACGCACGAGGAGATGTACAAGTCATTCTTTGGACCTCGGGTGGAGTGTCCGAAAATCACCGAGGATGTGGGCCTGAGTAGTAACCGCGCCACCGAACAGGTAAGGCATCTTCCAGCCGAACATGCTATCTCTCCTTTGTTACGAAGTTATTTCTGAGAGTTCGCTTTTTGACCAGGACTGGCTAAAAAAAGGCGAAGTTGATTCGGTGTTCCGCCCCCCCCCCCTCCCCGAGGGTTTGGAAAATCTGGTATTGGAAAAGATGCTCCAGACCGCACCTTGCCCGGAGCCCTTGAAGGAAGATACTGTGGAGGATAATACGGGCGGACACGGGCCCCCAACGCTGCCCATTCTAACCGAGGGAGCGAGCATCTCCATGAAGGAAGACGACCAGAAGAGGAAAAGGACTGCGCCCGGGGATTCAGAAGCCGAAACTTCCAAACGGGAGAAGAAGTCTCCCACAGAGGGTCCTACCTTGTGGGGCGTTGTTGCCGCACAAAGTCCACGGGGGGATCAATTCTCCCGCGAGTCGTAAGTGACCCGAAATACTTCAATAGTACATATATGCCATCTTTTTCTTCTGAGAGAGTAACCACCGCATATATTTTTGCAGTTCGGGCCTTAGCCCCTCTCAAATGAGCTCGTCTTCGGGGGATCTTCTTCCAGAGATGATGGAGAGCGAAACGCCTCCTCCAGACTCCTCCGCTCCGGAAGCGGGCGACCCTGAAGTGTCGTCGCGGAGGGCCTCTCCAAGTCCGGTGAGGCCAGAAGATAATCCCATTGACCCCCGAAGCTCCCAGTGTCCGGCTCCCGAAGAGAGCAGACAAAAGAGTCCGGCACCGTCTAGTGTGTGATCGGATGTTCTGAGGGAGTTGGTGGGGCGAGCGGCCATCTCAGATGAACACCGTGTGCTGATGAATACGGTGATGGAGAGAATCTCGTCCGCCGAAAGCGGATTGCATGAAGCTTTTATGAGTCTACCGACAGGCTTTGAGGTACGTAAAAGAATGTATGATAGTCCTGCACATGCTAGGTGTGCCCTGTGTAGATAGTAGCCCCTGAGACTCTGGTTGTCGTCGGAAACGACGATGAACAGAGGATCATATTCCCAGGTAATAACCATACTGCCTCTATGTGCAGGTGATGGAAGCTTCGGTGGCTAGCCGGACTAGCGAGTTTACCCATTTAGAACGGCAGTTGGATGCGGCAGACGCCGACATCGAGCTTGTTAACAAAAGGCTTGACGAGGCATAAGGTAAGTGTTATTATCTGGTAAACACCACACAAGAAGAGCATCATGATGCCAGTATCTTTAATATGTTGTGACTGCAGATGGAGCTGCCACTGTTGAGGCCTTGCGGGCAGAACTTGCCCGAGCCAAGGAACAAGCGAGGTTGGGTAATGCGGCTGCTTTGAAGGCGGCCGAAGAGTTGCAAGCCGAGAAGGCCGCGCATGGAGAGAGCCGAGACAAGATGGCCAAGATGGCCATAGAATTAAAAGCCGCCGCCGACCGTTGTCGGGTTCTTGAAAAGGAAAACCAAGCGAAGGCATCGGACCTTGAGAAGGCTGCTGCGACGAGAAAAGACCTCCGCTCTGCTATGAGGGCAAAGAAGGAGGAGCTGCGGGAAGCCGGGGATATTGTGGCTAGGAAATCCTTTATGTTGCGGAGGAAGTTCGGAGATCCACGGTATGCCCCTCTGGATCGGCTATGGAGTTTGGAGGATGGGTATATGGATTTGGCGGCGAGCGCTGCCGATGCGGCCAAGTACTTCCAGGGTCAGACGGACCATGAAGTAGACCAGCTATTTTGGAGACAATTCCATTCTCCCGAGCGTCCGCTTTCATTGACTGACCAATTAGCCAAATGGGCCAAACTAAATAGGTTGTCCGGACTCTCCATGAGGTCTATTGTGGATCAGCTATGGCCGGAAAGGTCAAAACCGAACAGCTATTTCAGCTTGGTGCAGCAGTTCCTTGACGTGGTGCCGCGCATTAATGCGATGAAGAGGTCGGCGTGCGTAGAGGGCGCACGGATGGCCTTTTCCCGTGTTAAAGCATGCTGGGCAGAGATGGATGCTACCACTGTTGCAGCGCGGGATTCGGCCATAGGTCGAAGGGCTGCTGAGCACTACTTTGAAGAAGTTCTTGAGGGTGCTCGTTTGATAGAGACCCAGTGCTCAAAAAATATTATGTTTGAGTGATATGTAAATTCATTGTAAGCGAAATGCTTTTATAAATTTTCATAAGGCTACTTTTATACTTTTGCCTGAAAGTAATATGATGCCTCCTGGGCGGCCGTTTATGTATACATGTGTATAACCTGAAAGATTGCAGTCGTCGGCTTCAACCCCCACGCATATAATGCGGAGGTGCTCGCAAAAACACGCGTTCACACTTAACCCAACGTCTTGGTCCTATTAAGGAGGTGATAGCGGAGCGAGCGAGGCAACCGGACTATAATGCTTTAGCACTTTCACTTAACCATAGGAGTTTGACAGTGGGGCTACTAGATAGCCCCTGGTGGCTCCGCACTCTCCCGATCTTGGGGTGCGTACATGCCTGGCCGGAAAACGACCCTTCGTTAAGGCGGAGGAATTCTAACATTCCCACAGGTCATCGAGTGGTTGACCAGTCTCACGCTATATCATGTCAGTCAGTTTTCGGCTTTCTCTACTGAGGTGCTCGTCCGGATGAACCAGGGCACGATCACAGTAGTTCTCCCGGTGCTACCTTAGCCAGTAAAGCGGAATGTAAGGTACCAAAACATAGGAGCCGGGCAAACCCAACATTTGACCAAAGACAATGATTCGGAGCTGATGCATATAGGACCAAACTCGCGACGCCGAACACTCCCTAAGGTATTCGGTCTTTGTGGTATAAACCGGGCCTAAATAATGGCCTTTGTAAGAATCCCCTTGTGTCCAGGTACGTGCATTGTTCTAGCGTGGCCACATGCCAAGACGTCAGCATCCTTCTCAACGGTGGATATGTATCAACAAGAGACAGTAAAAAAGGTTTACGCAGGGTCTTAATCTAAAAAGAATCCTTGGAGCGGGTCCCTGCTGCACGTCTGGACCTGTGTCTCCGTTGTGCCGTATCCTGGACGGGTGTAGCACGATGATCGTTTGTAAAAGAGAGGAATTTAGGTGAAAAAGTTGTCGTGCAAAAAGATAGTTTGTTAAAGAAACCATGTATAATTCAAGATGAGAAGAAATTGCCACTTGTCTGCGCGTGTTGAGCCCCTTGTATTGACAAGTAGGGGTGTGACCATTTATTCAGTATAAGTAGCGGCGCCGGACTCGATTAGTTGTGTCTGAGGTCTTGACAATCTATTGGATGCTTTCGCTGGTCTGGGCGCCTTTAGTGTGCGGCTGCCAAGGCAGCCTCACTCTCTTCGGCACGCAGAGATCGCTTGATATTTCCATGCACTGTAATGATGCCACGTGGACCGGGCATCTTGAGTGTGAGGGAGGCGTAGTGTGGTATTGCATTAAAGCGAGCGAAAGCTTCGTGTCCGAGCAGTGCTTGATAGCCACTTTGAAACGGAGCGATGTGGAAAGTTAAATGCTCGCGACGGAAGTTATCGGGGGAGCCGAATATAACTTGTAGTAGGAGGGAGCCCGTACAACGAGCCCCTAGGCCTGGCGTTACTCCTTTAAAGGTAGTATTGCTATGGCGAATTTGTGTTGGGTCTAACCCCATCCCGCGGATTGTATCCTGATATATTAGGTTTAGGCTACTGCCGCCGTCCATCAAGACTCGTGTGAAGTGATATCCGCCAATTACTGGGTCTAATACCAGGGCAGCCCATCCTGCATGTCAGATACTTGCTGAGTAATCGCGATGGTCGAAAGTGATCGGTTGAGACGACCAGTGGCAGGACTTTGCGGTGACAGGCACTTGGGTATATTTTCCTGGGAGTGCCGCGTTGTTGTTTCCCTTGATCACGTGTAACACGTTTACTGTTTTGACTTCTGGTGGAAATTTCTTTTGTTCCCCCGTGTCTTTCTTGGGGGCTCGTCCTCGTCTTCACTTGGTGTATCCTCCCCCTTGTGTACGGCGTTGAGCTTGCCGGACTGCTTGAAGACCCAACATTCTCTGTGGGTATGATTAGCAGGTTTACCAGGGGTACTATGGATCTGACATACTTGGTCCAGAATTTTGTTGAGGCTGGATAGTTCATCCCTGGTGCCTTTAGGGGGCGGCTTTTGACCTGGCCGAGAGCTTTTGAATCCGGCATTTACTGCCATGCCCTTCGTGCTGTCTTCTTTATTCAGGCGTTTGTTATTGCTGTTGCACCGTGATTTCCCGTTTCCATCTCTAACTTTAGATGTACTGGGGTCGCTGGTGCTGCATCTGGCTAGCCAGCTGTCCTCACCCGCGCAAAAGCGGGTCATGATGTTTGTTAATGCGGCCATCGTTTTCAGCTTATTTTGGCCGAAGTGTATGGCGAGCCATTCGTCACGGACGCTATGCTTGAAAGCTGCCAAGGCTTCGGCGTCCGGACAGTCGACAATCTGGTTCTTTTTAGTAAGAAACTTGTTCCAAAGCTTTCGGGCTGACTCTCCGGGCTGTTGAGTTATATGACTCAAATCGTTGGCATCCGGAGGTCGGACATAAGTCCCTTGAAAATTTGCCCGAAAGGCGTCTTCGAGCTCTTCCCAACTTCCAATGGAGCTTTTCGGGAGGCCTTTGAGCCAGTGACGAGCTGGCCCTTTGAGGTTGAGGGGTAAGTACTTGATGGCGTGGAGATCATCTCCTCGAGCCATATGGATATGAAGGATGTAGTCCTCAATCCAGACCCCAGGGTCTATTGTTCCGTCGTATGCCTCTATGTTTACGGGCTTGAATCCCTCTGGAAATTCATGGTCCAGCACCTCATCGGTGAAACATAGGGGGTGTGCGGCACCCCTATAGCTGGGTGTACCATGTTGTTTGGATGTTTGTTGTGTTGCATTGTATGCTGGGGCGCGCTTGCGTGGTCCATCGATGGATCTTGTTGCGCCGTCCTTTGGGTGCGAGCCCTCGCATGGGTCGCGTATTGTATTGTGAGCGGCGTTGTATGCCGCTCTGTGTTGGTAGAGGGGTCGTCTATCCGACCAGGTGGCTGCTCTGATATTTGGTTGTGGGGGGTCTGAGGCCTCCTCATCAAATTCGGGTAGCAGCTTCCGCTTTGGGTAGCTCTTGGAGGGGCGATTGTCGCTGTACCTTGCTGAAGTGTTGAGTATTTTACTCCATCTGATTTGGAGTGTGTCTTGCGCGGCCTTGAGCCTTTACTTCTGCTTTTTAAGACTCCTCGCGGTGGCAACAAGCCTTTTACGGGCATTCTACTGCTCCGGGTGCCTGTCCGGCGTTATGTCGTCCGGACCATTATCCTTGATAGAATTTGTTTGTTCGGTTTGATTATCCGGATTTCCGTTGTCCGGCAGTGGTTCGCCCTGCTCCAGCACTGGGTCTGTGTGATCGCTATTTCTGTCGAGGCGGGATTTGGGGCGGCGCTTGCGTCGCCGCTTTGACTGCCTTTCGAGGGAACAAGCCTTCGGTGCGTCCTTCCGCTCCTCGTCGTCATCTTTTGGTGCGTCCACCATGTATACGTCATATGACGAGGTGGCGTTCCAGGGCTCAATAGGAGCTGGTTCTTTATCGTCTCCTTCATTGGCGTCCATACTGTCAATGCCTTTGGAGTCGAAGTCGAGCATGTCGGTTAAATCGTCGATAGTGGCTACAAAGTGGGTGGTGGGTGGGCTTTGAATTTCTTCATCGTCCGTATCCCAACCTTGCTGACCGTAGTTCGGCCAGGGCTCTCCTGATAAAGAGAGAGACTTTAGTGTCTTCAGAATATCGCTGAAAGGCGAGTGCTGAAGGATGTTTGCGGCAGTAAACTCCATGATCGGCGCCCAATCGGATCCGATCGGCAGGGGCGCGGAGGGTTCGGAGTCCGGAGAGGAGTCCAGCTCCTTGGGGTCACGAGTCTCGCGGAGTGCGGGGCTGGTGTTCGGTTGAATCGCCGTTGGAATCGCAACCCCCGAGGCGGCGTCCAACCGCCCATCCTCGATCGGCGCAGTTGGCTTCAAATTAAGGGTCGAAGTCGATGCGGGTGCGGCCTCCAGGGCACTGTTCGGCGGCCGAGCTAGATCATGCTCGTCGGGACAGTGCGGCGCGCTCGGCAGTGGCTCAAATCCGTCGAAGATCAAGTCCCCGCGGATGTCAGCCGTGTAGTTTAAACTTCCAAATCTGACCTGACGGCCAGGGGCGTAGCTTTCGATCTGCTCCAGATGGCCAAGTGAATTGGCCCACAGTGTGAAGCTGCCGAAGACGAAGATCTGTCCGGGGAGGAAGGTCTCACCCTGGACTGCATCACTATTGATGATCGTAGGAGCCATCGAGCCTGACGGCGACGACACAGAGGAACTCTCAATGAAAGCATCAATGTCGGTGTCAAAACCGGCAGATCTCGGGTAGGGGGTCCTGAACTATGCGTCTAGGCCGGATGGTAACAGGAGGCAAGGGACACGAAGTTTTACCCAGGTTCGGGCCCTCTCGACGGAGGTAAAACCCTACGTCCTGCTTGATTAATATTGATGATATGGGTAGTACAAGAGTAGATCTACCACGAGATCAGAGAGGCTAAACCCTAGAAGCTAGCCTATGGTATGATTGTTGTTCTGTATGTTGTCCTACGGACTAAAACCCTCCGGTTTATATAGACACCAGAGAGGGTTAGGGTTACACAAAGTCGGTTACAATGGTAGGAGATCTACATATCCGTATCGCCAAGCTTGCCTTCCACGCCAAGGAAAGTCCCTTCCGTACACGGGACGAAGTCTTCAATCTTGTATCTTCATAGTCCAGGAGTCCGGCTGAAGGTATAGTCCGGCCATCCGGACACCCCCTAATTCAGGACTCCCTCAATCTTCGTAGAATATGTAGGAACCAATATGAGCATCCAGATTCCGCTATTGGTTATTGATCAGAGAGGTGTCTTGGTCATGTCTACATAGTTCTCAAACCCGTAGGGTCCGCACGCTTAACGTTCGATGACGATTTTGTATTATATGAGTTATGTGATTTGGTGACCGAATGTTGTTCGGGGTCCCGGATGAGATCACGGACATGACGAGGAGTCTCGAAATGGTCGAGAGGTAAATATTGATATATAGGACGATAGTATTCAGACACCGGAAGTGTTTCGGGGGTTGTCGAGTACATATCGGACTACCAGAGGGGTTACCGGAACCCCCGGGGGGTTAATGGGCCACATGGGCCAAAGGGGAAGGAGCACACCAGCCCACAAGGGGTTGGTGCACCCCTTCTAGGCTGCCAACCAAGTAGGAGAAGGAAAGGGGGGAGTCGGCCTCCCCCTTCCTTTCCTCTCCCTCCTCTTCCTTTTCCCTCCCGGTAAATATGGTAGGGAGGGCCGAATTGGAATAGGGCCCCCAGGTAGGATTCCTCCTACTTGGGGCGCCCAAGGCAGCTCCCTCCCCCTCCCACCTATATATACATGGGGAGGGGGCGCCTAGAATACACACCAACAATTGTTAGTCGTGTGCGGCGCCCCCTCCCACAGTTTACGCCTTCGGTCATATCTTCGTAGTGCTTAGGCGAAGTCCTGCACGAATCACTTCACCATCACTGTCGGTGTCAAAACCGGCGGATCTCGGGTAGGGGGTCCCAAACTGTGCGTCTAAGGCGGATGGTAATAGGAGGCAGGGGACACGATGTTTTACCCAGGTTCGGGCCCTCTTGATGGAGGTAAAACCCTACGTCCTGCTTGATTTATTCTTGATGATATGAGTATTACAAGAATTGATCTACCACGAGATCGGAGAGGCTAAACCCTAGAAGCTAGCCTATGGTCTGATTGTCTATTGTCCTACGGACTAAAACCCTCCGGTTTATATAGACACCGGAAGGGGTTAGGGTTACACAAGGTCGGTTACGAAGGAGGAGATATCCATATCCGTACTGCCTAGCTTACCTTCCACGCCAAGTAGAGTCCCATCCGGACACGAGACAAAGTCTTCAATCTTGTATCTTCAGAGTCCAACAGTCCGGTCAAAGGGTATAGTCCGACTGTCCGGAGACCCCCTAATCCAGGACTCCCTCAGTAGCCCCTGAACTAGGCTTCAATGACGATGAGTCCGGTGCGCAGTGTTGTCTTCGGCATTGCAAGGCGGGTTCCTCCTCCGGATACACCACAGAAGAGTTTGAATAAAAGGATAGTGTCCGACCCTGCAAGATAAGTTCCACATACCACCGTAGAGAGAATAATATTTCCACAAATCTAATCTGCTGACACGTTTTGGCAACATGACATCATGCCATGGCACGGTGATCATTCGAACCGTTTTTCTTTAACTAGCCCCGCACATAACGTTAGGCAGTTTCTTGATACGTCTTGTCAAAGCAGAGATCGTGTCCCCCTTATTACGAGATTCTCATTAATACGGGCATGGGTAGCCCAACCGCGCCTAGGACTCCTAGATTTTAGGCAAGTACCAAATGGCCACGAGGAGGACGCTTGATATTCACCCTCTTTATAAAGGGACAAGGCTTTTACTTTTTTCCTCCCGTGCTCAATCGAATCATTCCCCTACCTCGAGTTCTAACACCCAAAGCCCAGGTCAGGTGCTTCGGACCTTCAATCATGTCCGGATCCAGCCTCCAGGGCCGATGGATGCCCTCCTCCGTCACATAAGAGGATATCAAGAAGTTGAGGGAGGCAAGATACCTGAACGCCGAAGTTTCGCATCGGCTGCCTGCCCGAGGGCAGGTCGTCCCTACTCCTAAACCCAATGAAGACGTCGTGTTCATCTCCCACTTCCTCCGAGGACTAGGCCTCACTCTGGATCCCTTTGTTAGGGGTTTGATGTTCTATTACAGGCTTGATTTCCACGATCATGCCTCGGATTCCTTTCTCCACATCTTGGCATTTATTGTCATATGTGAGGCCTTCCTCCGCATTACCCCTCACTTCGGCCTGTGGCTAAAGACCTTTGATGTGAAGCCGAAGACGGTCGAGGGGCAGCATGCAGCGTGCGGAGGTGCATTAATAAGCAAGATTGCTGGAGCTCCGTGGCCAAAGGGTTCCTTTCCAGAGGTGTCCGGATTATGGCAACGACAGTGGTTCTATGTCACCACTCCCAGAAGTGCCAAGTGGGTAGCTTCCCCCGCCTTTCGCTCGGTCCCTCCACCACAACTGATGTCATGGATCAGCACGGGGCTGAGCTGGGGTCCAGCCAAGGATGTGCCCATACTGCAGAGCCGCATCCGAGATCTCTTTGAGGGAGATTTTAGTTTGGTTATGGTAGTGCAAGTCATGCTGGTTCGTCAAGTCCAGCCTTGCAAACGCTGGCCCCTCCGCTTGTGGGTTCAACCCAGAAGGATCACGCACTATTCAGAATTTCCTTGGCCTGACGCACGAGGAGATGTACAAGTCGTTCTTCGGACCCCAAATAGAGTGTCCGGACACCTCCGAGGACGTGGGCCTGAGCAGCAACCGCACCGCGGCCCAAGTAAGTAATCCTCTAGTCGAACACACTGTCTTTCATTTATCATGACACCATTCTGAAGAATCGCTCTTTGACCAGGACTGGATAACATAGGTGAAGATGATCCGGTGTTCGGCCCCCCTTCCCGAAGGCTTGGACAATCCGGTGCTGGAAAAGATGCTCGAGCCAGCACCTTGCCCGGTGCCCTCAAAGGAAGATGAAGGGGGGAATAAAGAGGGAGAAAGTGGGCCTCCACCGCTACCTATTCCAACTGACGAGCGCCTCCGTGAGGGAGGATAACCAAGGGAGGGAATCTGACATTCCCTCACCCCGGGGGAGGAAGAGCACTACCTCTGATGATCCGGAAACCAAGGTTTCCAAACAGGGGAAGAAAACTCCACCAGAGGGTCCTGCCTCGGAGGGTGCTCCTGCCGCACAAAGTCCGTGCAGGGGTTAGCCCTCTAACGAGCTGTGAGTAATCAAAAAGTACTTAATAGAGAAGATATACTACCTTACTTCTGAGGGAGATAACCGAAGCATTTATCTTGCAGTTCGGATATGAGCCCTTCTCAGCAGAGCTCGTCTTCAGGGGATCTTCTTCCGGAGATGATGGAGAGCGAAACGCCTCCCCTGGACTCCCCAGCTCAAGAAGCAGGCGACCTTGAAGTGTCATCACGGAGAGTTTCTCCGGATCTGGCAAGGCCAGAAGGTAATCCCATGGTCACCCAAAGCCCTCAGTATCCGGCTCTTGAAGAGGGCAATCAAAAGAGTCCGGCACCACCTGGTATGCGGTCGGACGTACTGAAGGGTCTGCTAGAGCGAGCGACTATCTCAGAAGAGCACCGTACATTAATGTGTACGGTGATTGAAAGGATTTCGTCTGTCAAAAACGGGTTGCATGAAGCCTTTATGAGTCTACTGACGGGCTTCGAGGTACGTGAAATGATATACATTTGTGATGGTACCGCATATTTTTAGGTGTGCCCTGTGTAGATAGTAGCCCCTGAGACTCTGGTTATCGTCGAGAACGGCGGCAAACAGAGGATCATAGTCCCAGGTAATAGCCAGACCGCCTTTATGTGCAGGTGTCCGAAGCTCCGGTCGCTAGCCGGACTGATGGGGTTGCCGAACTAAAGCAGCGACTAGATGCGGCGGATGCCGACATCGAGCTTATTAACAAGCGGCTTGACGAGGCACATGGTAGGTGATGTTTACAACGAATGTCACATAGTAAGAGCAGTGTGATGCCAGTATCTTTAATATGATGTGACTGTAGATGGAGCTGCCACCGTGGAGGCCCTGCAGGCGAAGCTTGCCCGAGCCAAGGAGCAAGCAAGGAGTAGTAATGCGGCCGCTTTGAAGGCGGCCGAAGAGTTGAGAGCCGAGAAGGCCGCGCATAGCGAGAGCAAAGAGAAAATGGCCAAAATGGCTGTGAAGTTAAAAGACATTGCCTACCGCTGCCAGTTTCTTGAAGAAGAAAACTGGGCGAAGGCTACGGACCTCGAAAAGGCCACAATGGCGACCAAAGACACCCGCTCTGCGATGAGAGCGATGAAGGAGGAACTGCGTGAAGCCTGGGACATTGTGGCTGGGAAGCCCTTTATGCTGCAGAGGAAGTTCGGCGATCCGCGGTATGCCCCTCTGGATTGGCTGTGGAGTTCGGCCGACGCATATCTGGACTTAGCGGCGAGCGCTGTTGATGCGGCCGAATACTTCCGAGATCAAACAGATCGTGAAGTGGACAAGCTGTTCTGGTCGCAATTTAACGTTCCAGAGCGTCCGCTTCCATTGACTAACCAGCTTGCTGAATGGGCCCAACTCAATAGATTGTCCGGACTCGCCATGAGGTCTGTCGTGGATCATCTGTGGCCAGAAAGGCCAAAGCCGAACAACTATTTTAGCTTGGTGCAGCAGTTCCTTGGTGCGGTGCCACGCATTAATGCGATGAAGAGGTCGGTGTGCATAGAAGGCTCGCGGATGGCCCTTGCCCGTGTTAAAACATACTGGGCGGAGATGGATTCCGCCACTGTCGCGGCGCAGGGTTCGGCCATAGGCCGAGTGGCTGCCGAGCACTATTTTGAAGAAGTTCTTGAGGGCGCTCGTTCAATAGAGGCCCAGTGCTCGAAGAATGTTATGTTTGAGTGACATGTATTCCCATTGTAAAAACAACGTTTTATTGAATTTATCAAGGCTGTATTTATACTTTTGCCCGAAAGTATTGTTATGCCTCATGTGTGGCCGTTTATGTATACATGTATATGACCTGAAAGATTGCAGTCGTCGGCTTTAGCCCCCACGCATATAATTTGGCGGTGTTCGCAGAAGACGCGTATTCACACTTAATCCAATGTCTTGGTCCTATTAAGGAGGTGATAGCGCAGCGAACTAGGCAACCGGACTATAATGTTTTAACACTTTCACTTAGCCAGAGGAGTTTGACGGTGGGGCTACTATATAGCCCCTGGTGGCTCCGCGCTCATCCGGATTCGGGTTGCGTACATGCCTGGCCGGGAAACGGCCCTTCATTAATGTGGAGGAATCTCGAAGATTCCAATAGGTCATCGAGTGGTTGACCAGTCTCACGCTATATCTTGACAGTCAGTTTTTGGCTTTCTCTACTGAGGTGCTCGTCCGGATGAACCAGGGCACAATCGCAGTAGTTCTCCTGGTGCCGCCTTAGCCAATATAGCGGAACGTAAGGCAGCAAAACACAGGAGCCGGGCAAACCCAACATTTGACCAAAGACATGATTCGGAGTTGATGCATATAAGGCCAAACTCGTGACACCGAACACTCCCTAAGGTATTCGGTCTTTATGGTGTAAACCGGGTCTAAACAGTACCCTTTGTAAGAAGCCCCTGGTGTCCAGGTACGTGCATTATTCTGGCGTGGCCACATGCCAAGACGTCAGCATCCTTCTCGATTATACCGAGAATCTGAGGGATGTAAATCAACAAGAGACAGTAAAAAAGGTGTACGCAGGGTCTTAATCTACAAAGAATCCTTGGAACGGGTCCCTGCTGGACGTCTGCGCGACTGCGCCTGTGTCTCCGTTGTGCCGTATCCTAGACGGGTGTAGCACGATGGTCATCTGAAAAAGAGAGGAACTTAATTGAAAAGTTGTCATGCAAAAGTTAAGTATACTAAATAAACAATATATAGTTCAAAATGAGCAAAGGTGAGCCTTATTGCCACTTTTGTGCGCGTGTTGAGCCCCTTTTATTGTAATGGGGGTATAGCCATCAAACCTGTATCAATTACGTATAGCTGCGCCGGACTCGTCTAACCGCGTCCGTGGTCTTAACGACTATCAAATGCTTGAGTTGGTGAGGCCGTTTAGTGTGCGGCGACCAAGGCGGCCGCACCGTCTTCGGCGCGCAAGGAGCGCTCAATATTTCCATTCACTGTAATGATGCCGCGTGGACCGGGCATCTTGAGCTTGAGGGAAGCGTAATGCGGTATTGCGTTAAAGCGAGTGAAAGCTTCGCGTCCGAGTAGTGCTTGATAGCCACTTTGGAACGGGGTGACATGGAAAGTTAAATTTTCGCTGCAGAAGTTATCGGGGGAGCCGAATATAACCTCTAGTAGCAGGGAGCCCCTTCAATGAGCCTCCGGGCCTGGCGTTACTCCTTTAAAGGTAGCATTGTTGTGGCCAATTTTTGTTGGGTCTATCCCCATTTTGCGGACTGTGTCCTGATATATCAGATTTAAACTGCTGTCGCCGTCCATCAGGACTCGTGTGAAGTGGTATCCGTCAATTATTGGATCTAATACCAAGGCAGCCCATCCTGCACGCCAGATACTTGCCGAGTAATCCCGATGGTCGAAGGTGATCGGTTGGGACGACAAGTGGCAGAGCTCCTGGGGCATGTTTCTCTAAAGGTGCCGCTTTGTTTCTCCCTTTTATCACGTGTAACATGTTGACTGCTTTGACTTCTGGTGGGAATTTCTTCCGTTCCCCTGTGCTTTGCTTGCGAGGCTCGTCCTCGTCTTCACTTGGTGTATCCTGCCCCTTGTGTTCGGCGTTGATCTTGTCGGACTGTTTGTAGACCCAACATTCTCTATGGGTATGATTTGCAGGTTTACCAGGGGTGCTATGGATCTGACATATTTGGTCCAGAATTTTGTTTAGGCTGGACAGTTTGTCTCTGCTGCTTTTGGAGGGCGGATTCTGCTGACCTGGCCGAGAGCTTCTAAATCTGGCGTTTATCATCGTGCTCTTTGGGATGTCTTCTTTATTCCGGCGCTTATTCTTGCTGCGTCGTGATTTCTCATTTCCATCCCTGACTTCGGATGTACTTGGGTCGCTGGTGCTAATCGGGCTAACCAGTTGTCCTCGCCAGTGCAAAAATGGGTCATGAGGCTTGTTAATGCTGCCATTGTTCTCGGCTTTTCTTGACCGAGGTGTCTGGCAAGCCATTCGTCTCGATCGCTGTGCTTGAAAGCTGCTAAGGCTTCGGCGTCCGGACAGTCGACTATTTGGTTCTTTTTTAGTGAGGAACCTGTTCCAAAGTTTTCGGGCTGACTCACTGGGTTGTTGAGTTATATGACTTAAATCGTCTGCATCCGGTGGTCGGACATATGTCCCTTGAAAATTTGCCCGAAAGGCGTCTCGAGCTCTTCCCAGCTTCTGATGGAGTTTTCAGGAAGGCTTTTAAGCCAGTGCCGAGCTGGCCCTTTGAGCTTGAGGGGTAAGTACTTGATGGCGTAGAGATCATCTCCTCGAGCCATATGGATATGGAGGATGTAGTCCTCAATCCAGACCCCAGGGTCTGTTGTTCCGTCGTACGCCTCTATGTTTACGGGTTTGAATCCCTCTGGAAATTCATGGTCCAGCACCTCATCGGTGAAACATAGGGGGTGTGCGGCACCCCTGTATTTGGGTGTACCGTGGTGTTCGGATGTTTGTTGTGTCGCATTGTATGTTGGAGCGCGCTTGTGTGGTCCATAGATGGATCTGGTTGCGCCGTTCTTTTGATGCGAGCCCTTACGCGGATCGCGTACTGGTTTATGTGCGGCGTCATTTGCCGCTTTATGTTGGCTATGAGGTCGTCTATCCGACCGGATGGCCGTTTTATTTTTTAATTGTGGAGGATCTAAGGCCTCCTCATCGAATTCAGGTAGCAACTTTCGCTTCGGATAGCTCTTGGTGTGGTGATTACTGCCGTACTTCGCGACGGTGTTGAGTACTTCGCTCCATTTGATTTTGAGTGTGTCTTGTGCAGCCTTGAGCCTTTGCTTCTGTTTTTTCAGACTCCTCACCGTGGCAACAAGCCTTTGGTGGGAATTATGTTGCTCCTGGCGCCTGACCGGTGTGATGTCGTCCGGACTGTTATCGTCGAAGGGGTTGGGTTGTTCGGTTTGATTCTCCGTGCTGCCATGGTCAGGTGATGGTTCACCCTGCTCTAACGCTGGGTCTATGTGATTGTTGCTTCTGCCGAGGCGGGATTTGGAGCGGCGCTTACGCCGCCGCTTTGACTGTTTATCGAGGGAACAACCCTTTGCTGCATCCTTCCGTTTCTTGTCGTTTTCTTTGGGTGTGTCCACCATGTATACATCATATGATGAGGTGGCTGTCCCGTGCCCTGTGGGCAGTGGTTCCTCTTTGCCTCCCGCATCGTCGTCCATACTGTCGATGTCTTCGGAGTCGAAGTCGAGCATGTCGGTTAAGTCGTCGACAGTGGCTACTAAGTGGGTGGTGGGTGGGCGGCGAATTTCTTCGTCATCCGCATCCCAATCCTGTCGGACGTAGTTCGGCCAGGACTCTCTTGACAAGGAGAGAGACCTTAGTGAGTTCAGTATGTCACCAAAGGGCGAGTGCTGACAAATATCCACGGAGGTAAACTCCATGATCGGCGCCCAATCAGATTCGACAGGAACGGGCGCAGGCGGTTAAGAGTCCGTGGCCGGAGAAGGATCCGGCAGTTTGGCAACACGGCTCTCGTGAAGGGTAAGGTCAATATTTGGCTTGATCGCCGCAGAGGATACGACCTCCGTGGCGGGGTCTATCCACTCGTCCATGGATGGCACAACTGACTCCGAATTGAGGGTCGGAGCGGCTGCCGGTGCGATTTCTTGAACACTGTCTGATGGTAGAGCTAAATCATACTCATCGTGACCACGTGGTGCACAAGGCAGGGGCTCGAATCCGTCGAAGATCAAGTCTCCGCGGATATCTGTCGTGTAGTTTGAGCTTCCAAACCTGACCTGGTGGCTAGGGGCATAACTTTCGCTCTGCTCCAAACGGCCAAGCGAGTTGGCCCGCAGTGCGAAGCCGCCGAACACAAAGATCTGTCCGGGGAAAAAGTCTCACCCTGGACTGCATCGCTATCGATGATCGTAGGAGCCATCAAGCCTAACAGCGACGACACAGAGGAACTCTCAATGAAAGCATCAATGTCGGTGTCAAAACCGGCAGATCTCGGGTAGGGGGTCCCGAACTGTGCGTCTATGGCGGATGGTAACAGGAGGCAGGGGACACGATGTTTTACCCAGGTTCGGGCCCTCTTGATGGAGGTAAAACCCTATGTCCTGCTTGATTTATTCTTGACGATATGAGTATTACAAGAATTCATCTACCACGAGATCGGAGAGGCTAAACCCTAGAAGCTAGCCTACGGTCTGATTGTCTGTTGTTCTACGGACTAAAACCCTCCGGTTTATATAGACACCAGAAGGGGTTAGGGTTACACAAGGTCGGTTACAAAGGAGGAGATATCCATATCCGTACTGCCTAGCTTGTCTTCCACGCCAAGTAGAGTCCCATCCGGACACGAGACGAAGTCTTCAATCTTGTATCTTCAGAGTCCAATAGTCCAGTCAAAGGGTATAGTCCGGCTGTCCGGAGACCCCCTAATCCAGGACTCCCTCAATCACCGTCACCACGTCATCATGCTGACGGAACTCATCTACTTCCTCGACACTTTGCTGGATCAAGAGTTCGAGGGACGTCATCGAGCTGAACGTGTGCAGAACTGAGAGGTGTCATACGTTCGGTACTTGATCGGTCGGAACGAGAAGAAGTTTGACTACATCAACCGCGTTATCAAACGCTTCCGCTTTCGGTCTACAAGGGTACGTGGACACACTCTCCTAGATAGATCTTGTGTGAGCGTAGGATTTTTTTTAAATTGCATGCTTCGTTTCCTAACAGTGGCATCAAAGCCAGGTCTGTGCGTAGATGATATGCATGAGTAGAACACAAAGAGTTGTGGGTGGTGATCGTCATACTGCTTACCACCAACGTGTTATTTTGATTCGACGGTATTGTTGGATGAAGCGGCCCGGACCAACCTTACATGACCACGTTCATGAGACCGGTTCCACCGACAGACATGCAACTAGTTTTGCATAAAGGTGGCTAGCGGGTGTTTGTTTCTTCAACTTTAGTTGAATCAAATTTGGCTGTGGCCGGTCCTTGTTGAAGGTTAAAACAACAAACTTGATAAAATGACTGTTGTGGTTTTGATGCGTAGGTAAGAACGGTTCTTGCTAGAAGCTCGTAGCAGCCACATAAAACTTGCAACAACAAAGTACATGACGTCTAACTTGTTTTTGCAGGGCATGTTGTGATGTGATATGGTCAATACATGATGTGATATATGTTATTGTATGAGATGATCATGTTTTGTAAAGTCACTGGCAACCGGCAGGAGCCTTATGGTTGTCTCTTTATTGTATGAAATGCAAACGCCATGTAATTGATTTACTTTATCACTATGCGTTAGCAAATAGTGGTAGAAGCAATAGTTGGCGAGACGACCACGACGCTACGATGGAGATCAAGGTGTCAAGCCGGTGACGATGGAGATCATGATGGTCATTTGGAGATGGAGATCAAAGGCACACGATGATGATTGCCATATCATGTCACATGTTTTGATTGCATGTGATGTTTATCTTTTATGCATCTTATTTTGCTTAGTACGGCGATAGCATTATAAGATAATCCCTTAACTAAATTTTCAAGGTATAAGTGTTCTTCCCGAGTATGCACCGTTGCGACAGTTCGTCGTGTTGAGGCACCACGTGATGATCGGGTGTGATAGACTCTACGTTCACATACAACGGGTGCAAGACAGTTTTGCACATGCGGAATACTCGGGTTAAACTTGACGAGCCTGACATGTACAGACATGGCCTCGAAACACTGAATATCCAAAGGTTGAACGTGAATCATATAGTAGATATGATCAACATAGAGATGTTCATCATTGATGACTACTCCATCACACGTGATGATTAGACATGGTTTATGTCGTGGATTTGTCACGACAGATGTCCTTGTTGAAAGGACTTAGTCGTGAGGCCAACACATCTATGTGGTAGCTTGAGAGGGGTTGAGTGGGAAGAGAGACGCGAGGTTTTACCCAGGTTCGCCCCCTCACGATGGAGGTAAAAGCCTACATCCTGCTTCATTGATATTGATGACGATGATCACGATTACACGGGTGCTCTAACTCGAGAGCTATAGACTTGTTTGTCTAAACCTTACTTGTCCAACTTGTGGAACTTGTGAATCTGTCCCCCTTGGGTGCCCTGCCCCTCCTTATATATGTTGAAGGGGCGGGTTACATGACTAGTCCTATTAGGATTAGGATTACTCTATTATGAATGGATTCCTAGTCTTGCTTCCTTTGTAGGAGAATATTCCTTATGTCTTTCCTTTTAATCCGGCCCATCAAACATGAGCCGGCCTTCTAGGCGTTGGGCCTTGTCATCCATGTGAAACACCCGTCGGGTCACCAATGAGTCTTCAGGCTTGTGAGTCGTCACACCAGTGAGCCGCCAGACACGCGAGTCACCAATCCTCTGGCGGGTTACCAATGAAACGTCAAGTCCGACCGGGTCATATATCCGGCCAGGTCATACCGCGGGGTATATCCCCAACATTAGCCCCCAGTTTAATTTGGATTTATCCATGTTAAACTGATCCTGTAAACAAAACACAAGAACAAATTTAACAGGTTGTGCTCCGGGTTAAATATTCTTATAAGCCGGCACCTGAACATCCTTAAGTCCTTGTCATTTCCTTCTAGAAAATCTGGGTGAATAGACCAGCTTCTTAATCAATTTGCTTGTAGAAGAAAATATTGTAAATAAAGAATCCATTTGAGTCTGTTTTTCAATGCTCTGACTTGACAAAAATATTGGTCTTCAAATATCCAACTGATATTCAGCCGGCTTGAAGATGTAGAACTTGCCGGTTTATGACTACCACCATTGCCGGGTTATAAAAACTGATAATTCTGGGTCATGATTGTTGCCAACGCCGGTTCATGATTATTGATGACGCTGGGTTATGATTGTTGCAGACACCGGATCATAATGATTGGTGACGCCGGGTCAATCTGGTTCCCCTTATATCCGTGTTACCTGTAGCCCCCAAGTCTTGAGCAGAGCAAAGTGATGACTTAAGACTTACTTCAATATAAATAACCACTTTGAAGAAATGTGTGTTGTTCATCTCAGTCGCTAGTAAAAAAACTGAATATTCCATATATGTAGCCCCCAAGTGCCGAGTTGTCATGCTTGCAGCAGCCTGGGACTTGTAATTGCCTTATACTCATGAAAACTTCAACCAGTGTAGCCCCCAAGGGCCGGGTCATTATGAAATAATGAGTAGGGACTTTGTAGATATGATCATGTAGACTTGAGAAGCAACGTGTAGCCCCGAAGGGCCGGCTCATTACAATGTGATGAGTCGGGTCTTCACTAAAGTGAGCAAAAAATGACTTTGCATTAGCCCCAAGTGCCATGGTGCATGCTGGCAGTGACATGGGACGTATATTTGATGTAATCTGAATTTGAATAATGTAGCCCCCAAGTGCCGGGTCGTAAGCCTGCAGCGACTCGGGACTATTCCCTCCATTGTAGAATAAAGCATATCCATTGATAAATAATAGCCGTTGCACTTGAAGCGACTTTGAAAACCTCAATCATAATATTGGTTATTGATAACCATAATAAAAATCCAGCCATGTTGGCTATTGAAGATTTGAATAATATAACCCGGTTTGAAAACCTCAATCATTCAATATCATCATGAAAATCCAGCCAAATTGGGCTAGTATCATATACTGGCGACTTAGAGTCTGCCATCCTGGCGGTTTGCAAAGACCCAAAGTATGCCTCAAATATGAGCCGTAAATAGGGCAGCTGGACCTGACTTATAAAAAACCGAAAAGCAGCGAAAAACTCAAATACGAATAACAAATCAAAAGAAATTCAGGGCTTTTGTAGACTGTCAAAGTAAAGTGTCATCTTCAATGAAACTAGCCGGAGCCACTGGATTGTTCGTGCTGCCGTGATCCTGAGTCAAAGTGTGCCCAATCGACATTTGAACCCTAGATAAGTCTGGTCTTGCTCAAAGACTTATGAGGAGTACGCGGGGTCGGAGCAGCAGTATCATGGGCTGATTTATCCAAGTTTCAAGGAAGGCGGCTTATGAAGCCTGGATCCATCTGACTCTGTAAACCGTACTCTTGCATGACAAGCCGCTATTTGAACCTTAATCGAGCTCAGATCTTGGTCGAATACGCCGTAAAGACTGATCGGGTCAATCAGGATGACCTGATGGAGTTGAAGCAGCTGGTGTTACAGGTAGGACGACCCGGTCAGAGTTTGTTCTCTTCGGTCGAATATGCCTATGTTTGAACAAACCTGGTCAAGAGGGTAGTAACACTATGTTCTCTTTGGTCGAATACGCCTATGTTTGAACAGGAAGCCCCCAAGTGACATACTTACAAGCGTGGCGTTGAGCCGATCAAAAAGGGTACCGACAGCTATGCTCGATGAGCAGGAAGCCCCCAAGTGATCACATGAACTTTGGCATTGCGCTGGTCAAGAGGGTAGCGATAGCTATGCTCGATGAACAGGAAGCCCCCAAGTGATCACATGAGCTTTTGCAGCCGATCAAGAGGGTACCGACAGCTATGCTCGATGAGTAGGAAGCCCCCAAGTGATCACATAAGCTTTGGCATTGCGCCGATCAAGAGGGTACCGACAGCTATGCCCGATGAGCAGGAAGCCCCCAAGTGACCATAATAAGATAAGCCGTAAGGCAGGATACCCATGTTTGAACCGCACATCATGGCAGCAAGTTCTCTTTGGCAACCTTTAATTTTTCCTGAGAACTCAACTTTGCAATAGATAATTCTTCTTGAGCCGGAATTTTAAACCGGATTGAGAGTTTCAGAGCTTTGTGGGAGACAGATTTCCCTTGAACCGGATTTTGAACCGGAATCCTTCTTTTTAAGCCAGAAATTTTCTGACGGCCTTTTATCTTTTCACCAATAGGGCAGTAGCCTCCGGGGCCGGGTTATTTTCCCTCCATTGACCCGGAGTTCTTGAATCTGCTTTAAACTTGGCAACATTTACTGAGTCATGTCATCATAGCCCCCGAGTCTCAAGACGGCTCGAGGAGTTGGCTTGAGATTCTCCATATTTGACCGTGATACAAACCGGTATGAGTCATTCAACGGCTTAGTGATATAATAATCCCTTCTGCCGTAGACAACTTGCCCTGCATTGGAGAACTTGCAGGCCAGAGTAATTGCCCTTTTAAAGGAATCAATATGTAATATAAAAAATATACTGGATGGACTTCACCTGATATGTCAGGCTAGAATTATCCACCACGGAGTTGATAATCACCATGATGAAGTTAAAATCAATCATGGCCGAGCCAGCCGCAGGAATAGACAGATGAACCGGCCATGGCCGTTTTAACCTGTGCGGACGGGAGAGTCAGCCGCGGTGTTGGAAACGGCAGACACGGGCGAGTCGGCCGCGAGCGCGGACGACAAATTAGTCTTGTGTGTTGATGTAGCGGAAGGAGCGATTTGCTCATGTATCCGTCGAGCAACATGGCCCGGACGAACGTCGGCGCAGAGTAATACTGGCCCGTGCTCCATGTCTACAACACTTTGTGATGGATCATTATCCTGCATTTAAAACACGCATACCAGAGTAGTTTGTTTTTTTGAAGGAATTAATATGCGCTAAAATAGACCGGACGAATATCACCTAGTATTTTTATATCTCATGCACTCATACTGGATAAGCATATTTTGTTCTCCGGATAACTCAGCCTTGAAACCTGAACTGTGCATGCATTTGGTCCAGTGATTTGCACCCAGCCTCTGGCTTTTTTCTACATCTCACACTTGTTGCTCTAGCAAAGGTAACTCGTGAGCCAGCGGCTCTCGAGGAAAACAGGCCAAGGGGCGAGGGCGGCGACTCGCGGCAACCCGCGCCAGTGGTGACTCGAGGTAGGAGCGGTGACTCGGCGCGACAGCGACGCATGGAAAAAGCGGGTGAACGAGGTAAGGGCGCCTCAGGGACGAAGGCAGCGCACTGGCGGCTTAAGGCCGGGCCCGGCAAAGGTAAACAAGCGGAGGTAGATTGCTGCGGTGATGCAAGCCGGTAGAGGTGACCAACAAAACTGCGTACATGCTGATGTGGTATCTTTCCAGGAGCCGGCATAGGTTAATGATCCGTATATAGCCCTGGTGACTCATGGTGGCCCCTGCAGGCTCAAAGGCGTCCTACGCGGAGGGAAGGGCGGCTTGGAGTAGTGTGGCGACTCAGGACCGGCCACAGCGGAAGCTTCAGCTGAAGGCGCCGCGGAAGTAGAGGGAAAAAACCGGGGCGACGGCTCAGACAGTTGCCGTCGACTCAGCGTGTTGGAGGTGACGCGACGCGTGTTAACAAGTTTCTGTAAACCGACTCAACCACGGCAGAGGCGGGTCAGCATCTCAACGCAGGACCACAACATAGGCGGAGATGACGCGTAAGACCCGGACATTGGCTCGATGGCGCGGTGGCAAGAGCTTGTGGTCGACCACAACAGACGCGGCGGCTCCAGGCGGCCACAGCGGCTCAACGGGCTCCATCAGAGGCGGGTACGACAGCAGCGACTCAAGACAGCGCGCGATGTAGAACACGGTGGGTCGGAACACAGTAGTGGAACCATGGCGTCAGTGAAGTCAGCAGGGAGAAGTGCAGCTGCGCATGAACAGTAGGGCGGTCGTCCGCGGCGGCTCAGGCGCAGCAGAGGCACAGAACGGCCGCTCAGAGTCGGGCTGATGCAGACGCCGGGTTGGTGCTGACAACAATGAAGAGCGGCAACGGCGACTTGTGGAAGCGTGATAATGAGGGCGGCTTGGTGGAAGCGAACCAGACCGAGGCAAAAAACTTCAACCGTGACCACGGGCGGCTCAAAGCAGGGATGGATTACTAGTTGAGAGCTCTTCACATGGGAATCCATCAGGTTTTTGCTTTTCCATCGTTCAGGTACTGTAAACACTTGATTTAAGTGCATGCGCTAGGCTGATCTGGAGACCTCATGCATGCTTAAGTCAAACAGTTGTTCTTATCCTGTTGTGCGCGTGATCCATGTTGGGCGACTCAGCAGCTCAAACAAAATGCAGTAGAAAAACATGCCAGGTGTCTCTATTTCCTACCATGACACACCAAAAAAGACCGATCCGACTTCCAATTGATGACCACCCGGAAGAAGCTTTATATGGTAGATTCAATGGTCTTGCTCAAAATCCGTGCCAAGCTAAGTAATTCCTTTGTGGTTGGCTGCCATCGATCTCTACGGTTCTGCAAACGGACAGATCCCATTGACTTTGTTTTTAACGAAACCGATCTCATGTCAGACTCAGTAGACTTCAGGACGGATCGGTGTATAGACGAAATCATCTCCTTCCATCTTGCAGATTGTAGGTCGCGGCGATGCATAGATGCAACTTTAAACTCTTTTGATCTCAATTTCATACACATCACTGCTGAAAATTTCTTCAATCTTGATTGACGAACTCTTAGTTGATATGAATCCTTCCACGCTGGTTCTTGTTCAGCCGGAAAATTGCAAACTTTTCGATCCCTGAGAAAGATCCGTTCAAAAACTCATCACCACCGTGCGCAGGCCCCACGGTGGGCGCCAACTGTCGTGGATTTGTCACGGCAGATGTCCTCGTTGAAAGGACTTAGTCGTGAGGCCAACGCATCTATGTGGTAGCTTGAGAAGGGTTGAGTGGGATGAGAGACGTGAGGTTTTACCCAGGTTCGGCCCCTCACAGTGGAGGTAAAATCCTACATCCTGCTTCATTGATATTGATGACGATGATCACGATTACACAGGTGCTCTAACTCGAGAGCTATAGAGTTGTTTGTCTAAACCTAACTTGTCCAACTTGTGGAACTTGTGAATCTGTCCCCCTTGGGATGCCCTGCCCCTCTTGTATATGTTGAAGGGGCGGGTTACATGACTAGTCCTATTAGGATTAGGATTACTCTATTACAAGTGGAGTCCTAGTCTTGCTTCCTTTGTAGGAGAATATTTCTTATGTCTTTCCTCTTAATCCGGCCCATCAAACATGAGCCGGCCTTCTGGGCCTTGGGCCTTGTCATCCATGTGAAACACCCGTCGGGTCACCAATGAGTCTTCAGGCTCGTGAGTCGTCACACCAGTGAGCCGCCAGACACGTGAGTTGTCAATCCTCTGGCGGGTTACCAATGAAACGTCAAGTCTGACCGGGTCATATATTTGGCCGGGTCATACCGCCGGGTATATCCCCGACAGTTTAGTTGATTTGGATCACGTATCATTTAGATGACTTGAGGGATGTCTATCTAAGTGGGAGTTCTTAAGTAATTTGATTAATTGAACTTAATTTATCATGAACTTAGTCCTGATAGTATTTGCATATCTATGTTGTAGGTCAATGGCCTGTGCTACCGTTCCCTTAAATTTTAATGCGTTCCTAGAGAAAGGAAAGTTGATGATGATAGTAGCAATGATGCGGACTGGGTCCGTGATCTGAGGATTATCCTCATTGTTGCATAGAAGAATTATGTCCTTGATGCACCGCTAGGTGACAGACCTATTGCAGGAGCAGATGCAGACATTATGAACATTTGGCAAGCTCGATATGATGTCTACTTGATAGTTTAGTGCACCATGCTTTACGACTTAGAACTAGGACTTCAAAAACATTTTGAATGCCACGGAGCATATGAGATGTTCCAAGAGCTAAAATTGGTATTTCAGACTCATGCCCATGTCGAGAGGTATGAGACCTCTGACAAGTACTTTTGCCTACAAGATGGAGGAGAATGGCTCAGCCAGTGAGCATGTGCTCAGAATGTCTGGGTACTACAATCACTTGAATCAAGTAGGAGTTAATCTTCCAGATAATATAGTGACTGACACAGTTCTCTAGTCACTATCACTAAGCTACTAGAACTTCGTGATGAACTATAATATGCAAGAGATGAAGAAAATGATTCCTGAGCTCTTCACGATGCTGAAATCAGCGAAGGTAGAAATCAAGAAAGAGCATCAAATGTTGATGGTTAACAAAACCACTAGTTTCAAGAAAAAGGGCAAAGGGAAAGAAAGGGAAGTTCAAGAAGAATGGGAAGCAAGTTGCCACTCCCGGAAAGAAGCCCAAAGCTAGACCCAAGCATGAAACTGAGTGCTTCTACTGCAAAGGAAATGATCACTGGAAGCGGAATTGCCCAAAACATTTGGCGGATAAGAAGGATGGCAAAGTGAACACAGGTATATTTGATATACGGGTTATTGATGTGTACCTTACTAGTGTTCCTAGTAGCCCCTGTGTATTTGATACCGGTTCTGTTGCTAAGATTAGTAACTCAAAACAGAAGTTGCAAAATAAACATAGACTAGTTAAGGGCGAGGTGACGATGATCACCATCGCACACTCACTCTACCTTCGGGATTAGTGTTGAACCTAAATAAATTTTATTTGGTGTTTGCGTTAAGCATGAATATGATTAGATCATGTTTATTGCAATACGGTTATTCATTTAAGTCAGAGAATAATTGTTGTTCTGTTTACATGAATAAAAACCTTCTATGGTCATACACCCAATTTCAATGGTTTATTGAATCTCGATCGTAGTGATACACATATTCATAATATTGATACCAAAATATGCAAAGTTGATAATGATAGTGCAACATATTTGTGGCACTGTCGTTTAGGTCATATTCTTGTAAAGCGCATGAAGAAACTCCATGTGGATGGACTTGTGGAATCACTTGATTATGAATCATTTGATACTTGCGAACCATGCCTCATGGGCAAGATGACTAAAACTCCATTCTCCAGAACAATGGAGCGAGCCAATGACTTATTGGAAATAATACATACCGATGTATGCGGTCCTATGAGTGTTGAGGCACGCGGAGGGTATCATTATTTTCTGACCTTCACACATGATTTGAGCAGATATGGGCATATCTACTTAATAAAACACAAGTCTGAAACATTTGAAAAGTTCAAAGAATTTCAGAGTGAAGTGGAGAATCATCGTAACAAGAAAATAAAGTTTCTATGATCTAATCGTGGAGGCGAATATTTGAGTTACGAGTTTGGCCTTCATTTAAAACAGTGTGGAATAGTTTCACAACTCACGTCACCTGGAACACCACAGCGTAATGGTGTGTCCGAACATTGTGACCGTACTTTATTAGATATGGTGCAAGCTATGATGTCTCTTACCGATTTACCACTATCATTTTGGGGTTATGCATTAGAGATAGTTGCATTCACTTTAAATAGGGCATCATCTAAATCCGTTGAGATGACACCGTATGAACTATGGTTTGGCAAGAAACCTAACATGTCATTTATTAAAGTTTGGTGTTGTGATGCTTATGTGAAAAAGCTTTAGCCTGATAAGCTCGAACACAAATCGGAGAAGTGCGTCTTCATGGGATACCCAAAAGAAACTATTGGATACACCTTCTATCACTGATCCGAAGGCAAGATCTTTGTTGCTAAGAATGGATCCTTTCTAGAGAAGGAGTTTCTCTCGAAAGAAGTGAGTGGGAGGAAAGTAGAACTTGATGAGGTAATTGTACCTTCTCACAAATTGGAAAGTATCTCATCACAAAAAACTGTTCCAGTGATGCCTACACCAACTAGAGACGAAGCTAATGATAATGATCATGAAACTTCAGATCAAGTTACTACCGAACCTCGTAGGTCAACCAGAGCAGGTTCCGCACCAGAGTGGTATGATAATCCTGTTCTGGAAGTCATGTTACTAGACCATGACGAACCTACGAATTATCAAGAAGCGATGATGAGCCCAGATTCTGATAAATGGCTTGAGGCCATGAAATCTGAGATAGGATCCATGTATGAGAACAAAGTGTGGACTTTGGTTGACTTGCCCGATGATCAGCGAGCCATAGAGAATAAATGGATCTTCAAGAAGAAGACTGACGCTGATGGTAATGTTACTGTCTACAAAGCTCGACTTGTCGTGAAAGGTTTTCGACAAGTTCAAGGTGTTGAATACGATGAGATTTTCTCACTCATAGCGATGCTTAAGTCTGTCCTAATCATGTTAGCAATTGCCACATTTTATGAAATATGACAAACAGATGTCAAAACTGCATTCCTTAATGAATTTCTTAAAGAAGAGTTGTATATGATGCAACCAAAAGGTTTTTTCGATCCTAAAGGTGCTAACAAAGTGTGCAAACTCCAGTGATCCATCTGTGAACTGGTGCAAGCATCTCGGACTTGGAATATACGCTTTGATAAGGTGATCAAAGCATATGGTTTTATATAGACTTATGGTGAAGCCTGTATTTACAAGAAAGTGAGTGGGAGCTCTGTAGCATTTCTGATATTATATGTGGATGACATATTGTTGATTGGAAATGATGTAGAATTTCTGGATAGCATAAAAGGAAATTTGAATAAGAATTTTTCAATGAAAGACCTTGGTGAAGCTTCTTACATATTGGGTTGTATTGTAAGGTGTGAAGAAGGAGTTCTTGCCTGTATTGTAAGGTGTGAAGTTGAGTAAAGACTCAAAACCCGACCACGACAGAAGATAAAGAGAGAATGAAAGTCATTCCCTATGCCTCAGCCATAGGTTCTATAAAGTATGCCATGCTGGGTACCTTGCCATGAGTTTGGCAAGGGGGTACAATAATGATCTAGGACTAGATCATTGGACATCGGTCAAAATTATCCTTAGTTGCCTTAAAGACTACTAAGGAAATGCTTCTCGATTATGGAGGTGATAAAGAGTCCGTCGTAAAAAGTTACGTCGATGCAAGCTTTGGCACTGATCTAGATGACTCTAAGTCTCAATCTAGATACGTATTGAAAGTGGGAGCAATTAGCTCCATGCAGACCATTGTAGACATAGAAATTTGCAACATACATACGGATTTGAATGTGGCAGACCCGTTGACTAAACTTCTCTCACAAGCAAAACATGATCACACCTTAAACACTTTGGGTGTTGGTTACATGGCGATGTGAACTATGGGTGTTAATCACATAAACATGTGAACTATTGGTGTTAAATCACATGGCGATGTGAACTAGATTATTGACTCTAGTGCAAATGGGAGACTGAAGAAATATGCCCTAGAGGCAATAATAAAGTTCTTATTTTATATTTCCTTATACCAAGATAAATGTTTATTATTCATGATAGAAGTGTATTAACCAGAAACTGGATACATGTGTGGATACATAGACAAAACACTGTGTACCTAGTAAGCCTCTACTAGACTAGCTCGTTAATCGAAGATGGTTAAGTTTCCTAACCATGGACATGAGTTGTCCTTTAATAACGGGATCACATAATTAGGAGAATGATGTGATGGACAAGACCCATCCATTAGCTTAGCATATTGATCGTTCAGTTCTATTGCTACTACTTTCTTCATGTGTGCAACTCCCGGATACCGGAGGAATCCCTTGTGTGCTATCAAACATCACAACGTAACTGGGTGATTATAAAGATGCTCTACATGTATCTCCGAAGGTGTTTGTTGGGTTGGCATAGATTGAGATTAGAATTTGTCACTCCAAGTATCGGAGAGGTATCTCTAGGCCCTCTCGGTAATGCACATCATAATAAGCCTTGCGAGCAATGTGACTAATGAGTTATTTGTGGGATGATGTATTACGTAATGAGTAAAGAGACTTTCCAGTGACGAGATTGAACTAGGTATGAAGATACCGACAATTGAATCTCGGGCAAGTAACATACCGATGACAAAGGGAATAACGTATGTTGTCATTACGGTTTGACCGGTAAAGATCTTCATAGAATATGTAGGAACCAATATGAGCATACAGGTTCCACTATTGGTTATTGATCGGAGAGGTGTCTCGGTCATGTCTACATAGTTCTCGAACCCGTAGGGTCCGCACGCTTAACGTTCGATGACGATTTTGTATTATATGAATTATGTGATTTGGTGACCAAATGTTATTCGGAGGCCCAGATGAGATCACAGAAATGATGAGGAGTCTCGAAATGGTCGAGAGGTAAAGATTGATATATAGGATGATAGTATTCGGACACCAAAAGTGTTTCGGGGGTTACCGGGTACATATCGGACTACCGGAGGGGTTTCTGGAACCCCCGGGGGGTTAATGGGCCACATGGGACAAAGGGGAAGGAGCACACCAGCCCACAAGGGGCTGGCGCACCCCTCCTAGGTCGATGGCCAAGTGGGAGAAGGAAAGGGGGAAAGTCGGCATCCCCCTTACTTTCCTCTCCCCCCTCTTCCTTTTCCCTCCCGGTAAATATGGTAGGGGGGCGAATTGGAATAGGGCCCCAAGTAGGATTCCTCCTACTTGGGGTGCCCAAGGCAGCTCTCCTTCCCCTCCCACCTATATATACATGGGGAGGGGTGATAAACCACAAGTATAGGGGATCGCAACAGTTTTCGAGGGTAGAGTATTCAACCCAAATTTATAGATTCGACACAAGAGGAGCCAAAGAATATTTGAAGGTATTAGCAGCTGAGTTGTCAATTCAACCACACCTGGAGATTAATTATCTGCAACAAGTAATTAGTACACAGTAATATGATAGTTTTGATAGTAGTGACAACAGCAATAGTAACATTAATAGTGATAGCAGTAATTTTGTAGCAAGTGTAACAATGATGATAGCAGTAGTAACTTAGCAGAAACAATATGGAAAAGTTCGTAGGCATTGGACCGGTGACTTGTTGGATGATATTCATCATGTGACAGTTATAACCTAGGGCTATTCGTTACTATCTTCAGTTCATCAATATAATGTAAGCATGTATTCCGTAAATAGTCATACGTGCTTTATTGAAAGAACTTGCATGACATCTTTTGTCCTACCCTCCCGTGGTAGCGGGGTCCATATTGGAAACTAAGGGGTATTAAGGCCTCCTTTTAATAGAGAACCAGAACAAAGCATTAACACATAGTGAATACATGAACTCCTCAAGCTACGGTAATCACCGGAAGAAGTCCCAGTTATTGTCACTCCGGGGTTACCAGATCATAACACGTAGTAGGTGACTATAACTTGCAAGATCAGATCTAGAACATGGATATAATGATGATAACATAAACAGTTCAGATCTGAAATCATGGCACCCGGTCCCAAAGTGACAAGCATTAAGCATGGCAAAGTCATAGCAACATCAATCTAAGAACATAGTGGATACTAGGGATCAGACCCTAATAAACTAACTCGATTACACGATGAATCTCATCCAACTCCTCACCTACCAGCGAGCCTATGAAGGAATTACTCACTCTCGGTTGGGAGCATCATGGAATTGGCGATGGAGAAGGGTTGGTGATGACGAAGAACGAAGACCCCCCTCTCCGGAGCCCCAAACGGACTCCAGATCTGCCCTCCCGAGGAAGAACAGGGCTTGGCGGCGGCTTGATACGTCCATTTTGCATCATGCTTTTATATCGATATTTATTTCATTATGGGCTATTATTACACATTATGTCACAATACTTATGCATATTCTCTCTTATTTTACAAGGTTTACATGAAGAGGGGGAATGCCAGTAGCTGGAATTCTGGGCAGGAAAAGGAGCAAATATTAGAGACCTATTCTGCACATCTTCAAAAGTCCTGAAACTTCACGGGAGCATGTTTTAGAATATATAAAAAATATTGGGCAAAAGAAGTACCAGAGGGGGGACACCCACTGTCCACGAGGGTGGGGGCGCGCCCTACCCCCATAGGCGCGCCCCCTGCCTCGTGGCCCCCCTGGTGGCCCTCTGATGCCCATCTTTCGCTATATGGAGTCTTTCCTTGGGGTAAAAATCATAAGCAAGCTCATGGGAAGAAACTCCGCCGCCACGAGGCGGAACCTTGGCGGAACCAATCTAGGGCTCCGGCAGAGCTATTCTACCGGGGAAACTTCCCTCCGGGAGGGGGAAATCATCACCAACGATCCTCTCATCGGGAGGGGGTCAATCCCCATCAACATATTCACCAACACCATCTCATCTCAAACCCTAGTTCATCTCTTGTATCCAATCTTTGTATCAAAACCTCAGATTAGTACCTGTGGGTTGCTAGTAGTGTTGATTACTTCTTGTAGTTGATGCTAATTGGTTTATTTGGTGGAAGATCATATGTTAAGATCCATTATGCATATTAATACCCCTCTGATTATGAACATGAATATGATTCATGAGTAGTTACGTTTGTTCCTGAGGACATGTGAGAAGTCTTGCTATTAGTAGTCATGTGAATTTGGTATTCGTTTGATATTTTGATGAGATGTATGTTGTCATTTCTCTAGTGGTCTCATGTGAACATCGACTACATGACACTTCACCATTGTTTGGGCCTAGAGGGAGGCACTGGGAAGTAATAAGTATATGATGGGTTGCTAGAGTGACAGAAGCTTAAACCCTAGTTTATGAAATGCTTCGTAAGGGGCTGATTTGGATCCATATGTTTCATGCTATGGTTAGGTTTACCTTAATACTTCTGTTGTAGTTGCGGATGCTTGCAATAGGGGTTAATCATTAGTGGGATGCTTGTCCAAGTAAGGGCAGTACCCAAGCACCGGTCCACCCACATATCAAATTATTAAAGTACCGAACGCGAATCATATGAACGTGATGAAAACTAGCTTGACGATAATTCCCATGTGTCCTTGGGAGCACTTTCCTTTATATAAGAGTTGGTCCAGGCTTGTCCTTTGCTATAAAAAGGATTGGGCCATCTTGCTACACCTTATTTACTTGCATTACTTGTTACTCGTTACAAATTACCTTATTACAAAACTATCTGTTATCGATAATTTCAGTGTTTGCAGAAAATACCTTGCTGAAAACCGCTTATCATTTTCTTCTGCTCCTCGTTGGGTTCGACACTCTTACTTATCGAAAAGGCTATGATAGATCCCCTACACTTTTGGGTCATGAAGACTCTTTTCTGGCACCATTGCCGGGGAGTGAAGCGCCTTTGGTAGGTGGAATTTGGTAAGGAAAATTTTATATAGTGTGCTGAAATTTACTGTCACTTGTTACTATGGAACATAATCCTTTGAGGGGCTTGTTCGGGGTATCTTCACCCCGACCAGTAGAGCAAAGAGTTGCTCCTCAACCTACTGAACCTATTGAAAATGTTTACTTTGAAATTCCTTCGGGTATGATAGAGAAACTGCTAGCTAATCCTTTTACAGGAGATGGAACATTACATCCCAATTTGCACCTAATCTATGTGGATGAAGTTTGTGTATTATTTAAGCTTGCAGGTATGCCCGAGGATGTTATCAAGAAGAATGTCTTCCCTTTATATTTGAAGGGAGAGGCATTGACATGGTTTAGGCTATGTGATAATATGAGATCATGGAACTACAACCGATTGAAATTGGAATTTCATCAGAAGTTTTATCCTATGCATCTTGTTCATCGTGATCGTAATTATATATATAATTTTTGTCCTCGCGAAGGAGAAAGCATCGCTCAAGCTTGGGGGAGGCTTAAGTAAATGTTATATTCATTCCCCAATCATGAGCTCTCAAAATAAATGATTATTCAAAAAAATTATGACCGGCTTTCTCTCGATAATCATACCATGCTCGATACTTCTTGTATTGGTTCTTTTATGATGAAGACTATTGAATTCAAATGAGATTTATTGGAGAGAATTAAATTCAACTCTGAAGATTGGGATCTCGACGAAGGTAAGGAGTCAGGTATAACACCTAAGTTTGATTGTGTTAAATCTTTTATGGATACCGATGCTTTCCGTGAATTTAGCACTAAATATGGACTTGACTTTGAGATAGTAGCTTCTTTCTGTGAATCCTTTGCTACTCATGTTGATATCCCTAAGGAGAAGTGGTTTAAATATAATCCTCCCATTGAAGTAAAAGTATTTTCACCTATTAAAGTTGAAGAAAAGACTATCACTTATAATGATCATGTTGTTCCTACTGCTTATATTGAGAAACCACCTTTCCCTATTAGAATAAAGGATCATGCTAAAGCTTCAACTGTGGTTCGTAAGAGTAACACTAGAACACCTACTCCCTCTGAGAAAATTAAAGTTGAACCTAGTGTTGCTATGGTTAAAGATCTCTTGGCTGATAATATTGATGGGCATGTTATTTATTTTTGTGATGAAGCAGCTAGAATTGCTAGACCCAATACTAAAAATAAACATAGACCTGTTGTAGGCATGCCTGTTATTTCTGTTAAAATAGGAGATCATTGCTATCATGGCTTATGTGATATGGGTGCTAGTGCAAGTGCAATACCTCATTCCCTATATAAATAAATTATGCATGATATTGCACCTGCTGAGATAGAGGAAATTGATGTTGCTATTAAACTTGCCAATAGAGACACTATTTCACCCGTTGGGATTGTTAGAGATGTTGAAGTTTTGTGTGGGAAAGTTAAATATCCTGCTGATTTTCTTGTTCTTAGTTCCCCACAAGATAACTTTTGTCCCATTATATTTGGTAGACCCTTCTTAAATACTGTTAATGACAAGATAGACTGCAATAAGGATATTGTTTCTGTTGGTTTAGGGGATATGTCTCATGAATTTAATTTTGCTAAATTTCATAGACAACCCCATGATAAAGAATTTCCTAGTAAAGATGAAATTATTTGTCTTGCTTCTATTGCCGTGCCTCCTAGTGATCCTTTAGAACATTATTTGCTAGACCATGAAAATGATATGTTTATGAATGAAAGAAGGGAAATAGAAGAAGTATTCTTTAAACAGGGACCTATTTTGAAACACAACTTGCCTGATGAAATGCTAGGGGATCCTCCTCCACCTAAGGGTGATCCCGTGTTTGAGCTTAAACCTTTACCTGATACTCTTAAATATGCTTATCTTGATGAGAAAGAGATATATCCTGTTATTATTAGTGCTAACCTTTCAGAGCATGAAGAAAAGAAATTATTGAAAACTCCGAAGAAGCACCGTGCTGCTATTGGATATACTCTTGATGATCTTAAGGGCATTAGTCCCACTCTATGCCAACACAAAATAAAGTTGGAGAAAGACGCTAAACCAGTTGTTGATCACCAATGACGGTTAAATCCAAGATGAAAGAAGTGGTAAGAAAAGAAATACTAAAGCTTCTGGAGGCAGGTATAATTTATCCTATTGCTGGTAGTAAATGGGTAAGTCATGTTCATTGTGTCCCTAAGAAGGGAGGTATTGCTTTTGTTCCTAATGATAAGAATGAATTGATTCTACAAAGAATTGTTACAGGTTATAGAATGGTAATTGATTTTTGCAAATTGAATAAAGCTACTAGAAAAGATCATTACCCTCTAACTTTTATCGATCAAATGCTAGAAATACTATCCAAACATACACATTTTTGCTTTCTAGATGGTTATTCTGGTTTCTCTCAAATACCTGTGTCAAAAGAGGATTAAGAAAAGACAACTTTTACTTTCCCTTTCGGTACCTTTGCTTATAGACGTATGCCTTTTGGTTTATGAAATGCACCTGCTACCTTTCAAAGATGTATGACTGGTATATTCTCTGACTTTTGTGAAAAGATTGTTGAGGTTTTCATGGATGATTTCTCCGTATATGGAACTTCTTTTGATGATTGCTTAAGCAACCTTGATCGAGTTTTGCAGAGATGTGAAGAAACTAATCTTGTCTTGAATTGGGAGAAGTGCCACTTTATGGTTAATGAAGGTATTGTCTTGGGGCATAAAATTTCTGAAAGAGGTATTGAAGTTGATAAAGCTAAAGTTGATGCTATTGAAAAGATGTCGTGTCCTAAGGACGTTAAAGGTATAAGAAGTTTCCTTGGTCATGCCGGTTTTTATAGGAGGTTCATTAAGGACTTCTCTAAAATTTCTCGGCCCCTGACTAATCTTTTACAAAAAGACGTTCCTTTTGTCTTTGATGATGATTGTGTAGAAGCATTTGAAATACTTAAGATAGCTTTGATTTCTGCACCTATTGTTCAGCCTCCTGATTGGAATTTACCATTTGAAATCATGTGTGATGCTAGTGATTAGGCTGTAGGGCTATTCTAGGACAAAGAGTTGATAAGAAATTAAATGTTATCCAATATGCTAGTAAAACTCTAGAGAGTGCTCAAAGAAATTATGCTGCTACTGATAAATAATTTTTAGCAGTTGTATTTGCTTGTGATAAGTTCAGACCTTATATTGTTGATTCTAAAGTAACTGTTCACACTGATCATGTTGCTATTAAATATCTTATGGAAAAGAAAGATGCTAAACCTAGACTTATTAGATGGGTTCTCTTGCTACAAGAATTTGATTTGCATATTATTGATAGAAAGGGAGCTGAGAACCCTGTTGCAGACAACTTATCTAGGTTAGAGAATGTTCTTGATGACCCATTACCTATTGATGATAGCTTTCCTGATGAACAACTAGCTTTCATAAATGCTTCTAGTACTGCTCCATGGTATGCTGATTATGCTAATTATATAGTTGCTAAGTTTATGCCACCTAGTTTCACATACCAGCAAAAGAAAAAGTTTTTCTATGATTTAAGACATTACTTCTGGGATGACCCGCATCTTTATAAAGAAGGAGTAGATGGTGTTATTAGACGTTGCGTACCTGAGCATGAACCAGAACAGATCCTACGCAACTATCACTCCGAGGCTTATGGAGGACACCATGCTAGAGATAGAACTGCACATAAGGCATTGCAATCTAGTTTTTATTGGCCTACTCTCTTCAAGGATGCCTGTAAGTTTGTTTTGTCTTGTGATGAATGTCAAAGAATTGGTAATATTAGTAGACATCAAGAAATGCCTACAAATTATTCACTCGTTATAGAACCATTTGATGTTTGGGGCTTTGATTATATGGGACCGTTTCCTTCCTCTAATGGGTATACTCATATTTTAGTTGATGTTGATTACGTTACTAAGTGGGTAGAAGCTATTCCAACTAGTAGTGCTGATCATAACACCTCTATTAAGATGCTTAAAGAAGTTATTTTTCCGAGGTTTGGAGTCCCTAGATATCTTATGACTGATGGTGGTTCACATTGTGTTCATGGTGCGTTTCGTAAAATGCTTGCTAAGTATGATGTTAATCATATAATTGCATCTCCATATCATCCACAGTCTAGTGGTCAAGTGGAATGAGTAATTGAGAGCTTAAATTAATTTTGCAAAAGATTGTTAATAGATCTAGAAAGAATTGGTCCAAGAAACTTGATGATGCATTATGGGCATATAGGACTGCATATAAAAATCCTATGGGTATGTCTCCGTATAAGATGGTTTATGGAAAAGCATGTCACTTACCTCTTGAACTAGAACATAAGGCATATTGAGCCATTAAAGAGCTCAATTATGATTTCAAACTTGCCGGTAATAAGAGGCTTTTTGACATTAGCTCACTTGATGAATGGAGAACCCAGGCTTATGAGAATGCCAAACTGTTTAAAGAAAAAGTTAAAATATGGCATGACAAAAGGATACAAAAACGTGAGTTTAATGTAGGTGATTATGTATTGTTATACAACTCTCATTTAAGATTTTTTGCAGGCAAACTCCTCTCTAAATGGGAAGGTCCTTACGTCATCGAGGAGTTCTATCATTCCGGTGCCATAAAAATCAACAACTTCGAAGGCACAAATCCGAGGGTGGTGAACGGTTAAAGAATCAAACATTATATCTCAGGTAATCCCATAAATGTTGAAATGAATGTTATTGAGACCGTAACCCCGGAGGAATACATAAGGGACACTTTTCGGAACGTTTCAGACTCAGAAAAGGAATAGGTACGTGGTACGGTAAGTAAACCGACTCCAAAACAGTTCTAATGGCAATTTTTCTCTGTTTTGGAATATTTAAGAAAATAGGAAAATAAGAAGTAGTCCGGGAAGGACACGAGGCTTCCACGAGGGTGGAGGGCGCGCCCCCCTGCCTCGTGGGCACCTCGTGTGCTCTCCGGACTCCGTTTTCTTGCACGATACATCTTTTGGTCGGTAAAAATTCATTATATAATCTCCCGAAGGTTTTGACAACCATACAACGCAAATATCCTCTGTTTTTGTTTCGAGCTGTTTCTGCTGCAAATTAGAGCAATATGTCATCTCAAGATTCGGAGGGAGAAAGTTATGTGGCTGATTACCTTGCAGATCATAAGGCCTATGGGGACTTTGAGCATTGTGGTTGGACCAGGAGGAAGAAGAAGACTATGAGCCTAGGGGAAAGGAGGAGACGAGCTCAGATGAAGATGAAGTCCCACTACCTCAACCTGGGGACATGCATGTGGAGTTCAAAAAGTCAAGCCTCCCCGACGGAGCAAAGAAACCTAAGATCGAGTTTATCCCTTTTCGCCTCTTGCAGGAGAACAAACAATAACTATGCAAAAAGGTATTAAGCCTTGAGCGGGAGATCAAGGACCTAAGGGAGCAAAATTCTATCCTCAAGCGCAAATTAAATAAGAAGCACACATCATCAACAACTCCATCATCACCACCTCCGAGGAAGGAGACATAAACACATGGGTATGGGCACTCCCCTTGGCAACTTCCAAGATTGGGGGAGTGCCCCGGTATCGTATCACCATCACTTTTATCTTTACCATTTTTCTTAGTCCGGTCCTTTTGGTTATATCTTGATCTAGTAGAATAAAGTTTTAGTATGATCTAGTTTTGAGTTTTGCTTTATGATCCTTCTATGTAATCGAGTTAGTGAGCTAAATATAATAAATATTAGTGTTGAGTCAAGGGCTTGATTATCTTACTATGATCTTGAGGGAATAAAATAAAAGAAAAAGAATAAAAAGAAATAAAGAGATCATATGGATCTTATGGAGAGTAATGACTTCACATATAAAGAGTATGATGAATAAAAGTTGTTGAGAGTTGACAAGCATAGTTTTGGTCATCATTGCAATTAATAGGACGTAATAAAGAAAGAGAGGTTTTCACATATACATATACTATCTTGGACATCTTTTATGATTGTGAGCACTCATTAAAATATGCCATGCTAAAGAGTTGAGGTTGGACAAGGAAGACAACGTAATGGGTTATGTTTTCTTGCATCGGAAATAAATTATATTGTCTTGGATCATCCAAAATGTTGAGCTTGCCTTTCCCTCTCATGCTAGCCAAATTCTTTGCACCAAGTAGAGATACTACTTGTGCTTCCAAATATCCTTAAACCCAGTTTTGCCATGAGATTCCACCATATCTACCTATGGATTGAGTAAGATCCTTCAAGTAAGTTGTCATCATTGCAAGCAATAAAAATTGCTCTCTAAATATGTATGACTTATTAGTGTGGATAAAATAAGCTTTATACAATCTTGTGATGTGGAAGAAATAAAAGTGACGGACTGCATAATAAAGGTCCATATCACAAGTGGCAATATAAAGTGACGTTCTTTCGCATTAAGATTTTGTGCATCCCACCATAAAAGCACATGACAACCTTTGCTTCCCTCTATGAAGGGCCTACCTTTTATTCTTGTCCTATACTTAATGCAAAGAGTCATGGTGATCTTCACCTTTCCTTTTTACATTTTATCCTTTGGCAAGCACAATGTGTTGGAAAGATCCAGATATATATAGCTAATTGGATGTGAGTTTTCATGAACTATTATTGATGACATTACCCTTGAGTTAAAAGGTTGGGAGGCAAAACTATAAGCCCCTATGTTTCTCTGTGTCCGATTAAACTTCATACCCATAAATATTGCGTGAGTGTTAGCAATTGTGAAAGACTAAATGATGGTTGAAAGTGCTAATGGCACTTATGCTATGTTTTGGTGTGATGAC
>NC_041386.1:453788227-453812179 GCF_002162155.2 Triticum dicoccoides | reverse complement strand
TGGTGTTTCGACGGTTCGAAGGTTTAGTTTTGGTTTGCTTCGAGTCGTAGGAAAGACCGCACTATTAAGAGGGGTTTGTGTGGATAAATGTCGTGTGGGAATGCCTTTGCCGAGCCTTACTCTCTTACCCTTCCCACTCCGACCACCTAAAAAGAACCTAGTGTGTGTGCTGTGGTACTCAGAAAGTTGCAACAGAAAGTTACTGGGTACCCCGTGCGCACGGGGTCTTTTGACCCCCGTGCGCACGGGGTACTGCGTAACTCTCTAGGTACCCCGTGGCACGGGGTCTTTTGACCCCCGTGCGCATGAGGTCCTATGTAAACTCTATGAGTTCCCCGTGCGCATGGGGTCTTTTGACCTCCGTGCGCACGAGGTGGTGTGTTTGTCTCTGAGTACCCCGTGCGCACGGGGCTGACTTAGCCCATGCGCACGGGGTCCAACGGGCAGAAATCCCCACCAGCCCATGAACACTATTTAAAGGCCCTTCTTCCACCTCCAACCCTAATGTCTTGTTGAGCTCCACCTTTGCTACACCCCATTTTGCTCAATACTCTCAATCCCTCCACCCAAACTTGTTGAAACTTTGGGGATTGGGAGAGCAAGACCCGATCTACAACTTGACCAAACCAAATCACGTTCCCCACAACATTTCTTCCCCATTGACTTGTTACTCTTGGAGCTTGGGCTCCTAGGCGGTTAGAGGTTCCTCCGGAAGCTTCCTTGCTTGTGGTGTGCTCCGGAGAAGTTTGTAAAGGTGTGGTGGTCGCCTTCAAGACCAACCCCGAGTGTTTCGAGGCTCATCCGTTGGGGGTGACTCGAAGGAGAATACGGTGAGCCTTTGGTGGCGTTCCGCAAGCTTTGGCTCCGGCACCGCTCCAAACGGAGATTAGCTCTTCCCCAAGGAAGAGTGAACTTCGGGTCAAAATCCGTGTCCTCGTCTCACTTGTGGTTAATCCTTTCCCGCACCTTTCTTTGTTGTTGTATGCTTGTTGGCTTGCTAAGTAGTTTGTTGCCTAGCATATCTATCTTGGAGCTTGCTTGTAATATAGGTTGCATTCACCTAGTTGCATATCTAGTGAACTCTTTTATCCTCTAAGCCTTAAAATCTACAAGAAAGATTAAAATTTGTAGTCTCCTATTCACCCCCCCCTCTAGTCGACTGTATTGATCCTTTCAATTGGCATCAGAGCCTCATGCTCTAATATAAGGTTTTACAACCTTAGGGGATATGGTCGATCTAGGGAATGAGGGAGGTGGCCTACCCATTGCGGGGGATGGTCAAAACTAACCCCCCGTCACGACCGAGACACTTGGTGCTCCTGTCGTTGCTCCCGCCGCTCCTACTAACCTGAATGTCCCCTTGACCGCGACCGATCTTCTTTCAATGTTTGCGGACCTCAAAGTCTCTATGTTGAAAGAGGTTCGGGCCTCGGTCAAGGAGGAAATTGATGCTCGCTTAAAGCCATCAACGTCTGCATCAAACTCGTTTAATCCAAATGAGGTTCATGATGCGGATGACTCGAGGGAACCTCTTGCTTCTCCGGCTCGTACTCAAGTTCCCCAGTACAATGCCGTGGAACCCTTTTACTCTCCTCAACCCTTGCAACATCCCCTCATTAATCCTGTTGGGCCTCCGCCCCCTTTGAAAGCTAATGCATTTTCTAAGTGGAAGCTAGATATGGAGTCTCACATGCGTAGTGCTTCAACTCAATTGTGGTGGATTGTGGTCAATGGATTCAACCCCAAGGACCCAATGAATCTCACTCCAAGGGAAGCAGTTGACGATCAACTCAATGCTACCGCGCACAACGTGCTTCACAACGCTGTGACTGAAGACTATAGTGATTCCATTGATCTTCTCAAAACCGCAAAGGAAATTTGGGATTGCCTTGAGGAGGCTCTTGAAGGAGATGAAGCAATTCGAAGATCTCGGTTGGCCTTGCTCAAACAAGAAGTCAATCTCTTTGTGAGGAATGAGGGTGAGTCCACAGAAGAGGTTTACCGAAGGTTGAAGTCCCTTGTGCTCAACTTGAGAACCTTTGGGTGCACGTGGGCAAATGATGATTTCATGAAGGACAGGTTCATAGATGCTATGGTTCTCACGGAACATACCATGGTCATGATGGTTCATCAACGTCCGAACTATCACAAGTTGACTTCGGCTCAAGTTGTTTCCACCTTCTCTACCCATGTTCTTTTGGAAACCAAGTCCAAGAAAACATTTGCAATAGCTCAAGCAACCAAGAACTCCAATCTTGCCTTGAAGGCCAAGAAAGTGATGAGCCAATCCTCAAGGGAGGAAGAAGTGAGTGAAGAGATATGTGAGGAGGATAATGATACCTCGTGCCCAGCAAATGATTTTGCAGAAGACTTGGCTCTCTTAGTCAAGAAGTACTCCGGGACCATGGCAAACAAAGGAAGAAATCTTCAAGGAAGATCGTTTGGACGAAGGAAATGCTACAATTGTGATAGCCCAAGACACTTTGTTCATGATTGTCCATACGAGAGACGTGAAGACAAGTCCGAGAAGCTTGTGCTTAAGAAGAAGAAGTTCACCAAGTTTGCAAAGAGGAAGGATGACAAGGCTCTTGTTCATGAAGAATACATGTCTGGAGATGAAGATGACGGTGATGATGATCAAGTAGGCACGGCCGCCTTTGCCATGCATGCCACTACCTCCTCCTCCACCACCGGCCTCTTCGACTCTCCAAACGAGGACAAGCCATTCACTCATCAGTGCCTCATGGCCAAAGAGGTAAAAACAAAGTCAAAACCCAAGAAACCCGACACCTACACTCCCAATGTCTCATGTGAGATAGTGGAGGATGAGTGTGAGGAGGGTGTGGATAATGATGAGGAATCCTTAATGGCTTTCATGAAAACTCTTCATGGTGAAGCTCGTGCTCGTTTTGTCAATCTCCTTAAGTCACTTGCCGAACGCGATGACTTCATTGAGAACGTTGAGAACCTCCTTATAGAGGAAAAAGAGAGAGTTGATCTCCTCGAGCACGAACTTAATGAAGAGAGTGTCATGAGAGAATCACTTGAGGAAGCCTTATTTGCTCATCAAATTGACTTTGTTAAAACCAATGATGCTTTGCAACTTGCTCTTGAGAATAAAGATGCTCTTAACGTTAGAGTTGAAAAGCTTCTAGTTGACCATACACGACTTGTTGAGGAGCATGAGTTCCTTGTGATTAGTTCCAAGGTTGTCAAAGGTGACCTCATTGCCCTCACCGAGTCTTATGCTCAACTAAAAGCTACGACCATTAAGGCTCTCACTTCCGTACCTCATATAGATTTAAATGATGATGCTTGTACGGCTAACTTTGCTCATGATTGCACCTCCCTTCAAGAGGAAAATAAGAAGTTGAAAGCTCAAATTGAGAAAGGGCTTGTATCATGCATCCAAGGGGAGAAAAACCTAAACGATCTCTTGAGAAACCAAAAGGAGTGTGTTGCCAAGGAGGGAGTTGGGTTTAATCCCGCATCTAACAGTGGTAAGAAAAAGAAGAAGAAGAGCAACAAGAAGATCGGTCCGACTCCTTCCCCTCCCCAAAAGGTAGTGTTTGTGCAAGAAGAGCACAAGGAGAAGGAGAAGGAAATGAAGGGTGTTGGGAATGGAAAGGTCATTAGGGACAAGGCCATTCCCAAGAATTTTTCCGGCAAGAACAATCCATCATATGTTCTAATGAGAGGAGATGATGGCTATACCTTTGCAAAATTTGTTGGAACTAACTATGATGATTATGCTTGGACTATTTGGGTTCCCAAGACCCTCGTTGCTAACTCACCAGGACCCATTGCAAAATGGGTACCTATAACCAAAGCTTGATTATTGTAGGACTATGTCTCCGGTGGAACTCAATGGGTGATCGACAGTGGATGCACCAATCATATGATCGGAGAAAGGGAGATGCTTGTAGAGTTTGTTGATTCACTCAAGGCCTCTTCGAACATCTCCTTCGGTGACAATAGCAAGGGCAAGGTATTGGGTTTGGGCAAGGTGGTAATCTCCAATGATTCATCTCTTTCAAATGTCATGCTTGTCCAATCCCTTCACTACAACTTACTTTCTACTATTCAATTGGCTCGTGCCGGTTATTATTCACATTTTGGTGAATTCCATGTGACTGTCTTTAAGAGAAGCAATCTCAAAGTGGTCTTCATTGGGCATGTTGAAGACAACCTTTATGTGGTTGATTTCTCGAAAGAGAAAACTCATCTTGCAACATGCCTAATGGCCAAGGCCGACGTGGGGTGGCTATGGCACCGTAGGCTAGCCCACGTGGGCATGAGAAATTTACAAGCTCTCTTAAAGGGGGAGCACATTCTTGGACTAACCAATGTGTCTTTTGCCAAAGATCGTCTTTGTAGTTCTTGCATTGCCGGAAAGCTTCATGGAAAAGCTCATAAAGTAAAGACTATCATCACCACCTTGAGGCCCCTCGAGCTCATCCATTTGGATCTATTTGGGCCTCCAACATATGATAGTTTGGGAGGAAAGAGATATTGCCTTGTCATTGTTGATGACTTCACAAGATATTCTTGGGTGTTCTTTCTCAAGACTAAAGATGAAACTCAAGAAACCTTCATCAACTTTGCCAAATAAGCTCAACGTCAACATAACTGTGAGATCAAGGCAATCCGAAGTGACAATGGCACCGAGTTCAAAATCTATACAATGGATGAATTCTTGAGTGAAGAGGGGATAAAGCACCAATATGCCGCACCATATACTCCCCAAAAAAATGGTGTTGCGGAGAGGAAGAATCGGACTCTTATTGAGATGGTGAGGACCATGCTTGATGAGTACAAATCACCATACAAGCTTTGGGGAGAAGCCATCAACACCGCATGCCATGCTTCAAACCGGCTTTATCTTCGCAAGCTCAAGAACAAGACCCCTTATGAGCTCCTAATCGGGAGAAAGCCCAACGTCAAATACTTTTGGGTATTCAGTTGTAAGTGTTTCATTTTAAACAAAAAATCCTGGTTAGCTAAATTTTAGTCTAGAACTTATGAGGGCATATTTGTTGGATATGCATCAAACTCTCATGCTTACCGAGTTCTCAATAAATCCACCGGATGCATTGAGGAAACGGTAAATGTGGAGTTTGATGAAGATAACGGCTCTTGTATGGAGCAAATCGTTCCTAGTGTTGTAGGTGATGAGGCTCCTTCACAAGCTATAAGGACAATGGGGATAGGCCACATTCTTCCACAAGAAACACCTCATGTCCAAGTAGAAGAAGAAGGAGTAAGAGCCCCTCTTGAGGATTTTCCACAAGGGAAGTCATCACCGACACCACTTGCACAAGATGCTTCGGGAAATAATGAACCTATCCAAGAACAACATTAAGACCCTCATATTCCTAAGCAAGATCAAGAGCAAACTCTTCCGTATAATGAATATTCAATCGTTGAGACTCAAGATCAAGCTCAAAGTCATGATCAAGATCAAGATCAACCCCAACCACAAGTGTCTTCATCGTCATCACTTCCTACTGAGCAAGAACCTGTGGTTGCAAAGAGAAGAGTGTCTCCAAGGCTAAAGCAATCTGAAGGGCAAGCTTCTTCATCAAGTCCAAAACCCAGTGAAGAAGAGCTTGACCGCAAAGAGCAAAAAGTGGTCGCCAAGCTGAAACATCTTCAACACCTCACCGAGAACATCTACGGAAGCATCAAAAAGGGGGTAACTACTCGTAGATGTTTGGCAAACTTTTGTGAACATCACTCGTTTGTCTCTTGTGTTGAACCCCTTAAGGTGGAAGATGCACTTGATGATCCGGATTGGATAGATGCCATGCATGAAGAACTCAACAACTTCACACGCAACAAAGTGTGGACCCTTGTAGAAAGACCCAAGGAATTTCATAATGTCATTGGAACAAAGTGGATTTTCAAGAACAAACAAGATGAATATGGACAAGTAATAAGGAACAAGGCAAGGTTAGTGGCACAAGGTTTCACCCAAGTTGAAGGTTTGGACTTTGGTGAAACTTTTGCCCCCGTTGCCCGTCTCGAATCCATTCACATCTTGCTTGCTTATGCCTCTCATCATGATTTCAAATTATATCAAATGGATGTTAAGAGCGCATTTCTTAATGGTCCTCTTAAGGAGTTGGTGTATGTCAAGAAACCTCCCGGTTTTAAAGACCCCGATCATCCCTCTCACGTTTATGAACTCCATAAGGCACTCTATGGACTCAAACATGAACCTCGTGCTTGGTATGATCACCTTATGACGTTCCTAAGCGAGAAGGGGTTCCAGATTGGGGTAATAGATTCCACTCTCTTTACGAAGAGGGTAAAAGGAGAGTTGTTTGTCTGCCAAATATATGTTGATGATATTATCTTTGGGTCAACTAACCATGCTATTAACGTTGAGTTTGAGAATCTTATGACTAAGGAATTTGCGATGAGCATGATGGGAGAGTTGAAGTTCTTTCTCGGTTTTCAAGTGAAGCAATTGACAGGCGGAACCTTCATCAATCAATCTCGTTATATCCAAGACATGCTCAAGAGATTCAAAATGCAAGATGTCAAGCCAATGAAGACACCCATGGCCACAAATGGTCAACTTCATCTTGATCCAAATGGTAAAGAAGTGGATCAAAAGGTATATCGCTCTATGATCGGTTCCTTGCTTTACCTTTGTGCATCTAGGCCAGATATTATGTTGAGTGTGTGTATGTGTGCAAGATTTCAATCCGCTCCTAAGGAGAGCCACTATTCGGAAGTGAAAAGGATCCTTTGATATTTGGTTCATACCCCAAACTTGGGCCTTTGGTATCCCAAGGGATCATCATTTGAGTTAATGGGTTACTCGGATTCGGATTGGGCCGGAGACAAGGTTGATGGCAAGTCCACATCCGGTTCATGTCAATTCCTAGGGAGATCGTTGGTAAGTTGGTCTTAAAAGAAGCAAAATTGTATATCTCTCTCCACAGCCGAAGCCGAGTACATTGCTGCCTGAAGTTGTTGTGCCCAATTATTATGGATGAGGCAAACTTTGATGGATTACGGTGTCAAATGTGACAAAGTGCCTCTTTGGTGTGACAATGAAAGTGCCATCAAGATCGCCGAGAATCCGGTTCAACATAGCAAGACCAAGCATATTGAGATTCGTCATCATTTCATTAGAGATCATGTGGCCAAGGGAAACATTGAGTTACTCCATGTCAACACCGAGAATCAACTAGCAGACATCTTCACCAAGCCCCTTGACGAAGCAAGATTCCGCGAGTTAAGGCATGAGCTAAATATCGTGGATATTAGTAACTTCGGATGAAACTCTTGCTCACACACACATACTCATGTACTAACTTGCTTAGATGTAGGCACATGTCTAGGGGGAGCTAGCTCAACTCATGAGCTATCTTATCCTAGAAGTGCATAAAACAAACACAATCTTTCACATAAGCCACTTTAGGTGGTACTTCTGCTTCAAAGATGAGTATTGGTCTTGGGCCCAAGGTTCATATCTTCGCGGTGCCATACCAAGTAAACTCAAACATGGTGGCCTCGGCCACCGCCCTCGCTTGAGGGTTGTGTCCGCGTTTGTTTCGCTTGTGTGTTGTGTTGTTTCTTTTCTTTTTTTTTGGTTGGTTCTCCTCGCTTCTCTTTTGGTACAAGTGTTCCACACATACCCTTCCCATAGTGATAGGACTTTCCTCGCGGCGTATTCAGAAATGTTGACCGAGTGCTTTGTGAAGTAGGGGTAAGAGTACTCACTCAGCCCTGTATTTAAAAATCCACTCATGTCAAAGTTCCTGAATACCCCGTGCGCACGGGCCTGTACCGTGCACACGGGGCCCCCGTGCGCACGGGGCTCACTTAGCCCGTGCGCACGGGGTCTGCAGTTTCTGGTCCTAAGGAGGTGGGGCGTGGGGGGGGGCTCAGGTTCTTTTCCATCCATTCACCCCCTCCACTCCCCAGGAAGCCTCCAGCGCTGCCGCCGTCGCCTCCACTCGCCGGAGCTCCTCTGGGCTTCGTCGGGGTTCCTCCTCCGTGGATCTGCATCTAGATGGGGTCCTCCTACGGTTGGTCTTGTCCCCTTGATCTATCTCCTTGAGTTCCTATCTTCTGTTCTAGCTTTAGGGTTTCTTTGCTCCCTAGATTTGTTTGGCCTCAACTAGCTTGTAGATAAGTCCCTCTGCTACACCCACTCCCAGAGTTCATTCTGGTAGTGGCTGTCGCTGGGAGACCCCCGTGTCCACGGGGTGTTTGACCCCCGTGCGCACGGGCCCCCGTGCCCATGGGGTCTAAACCCCTGTGCACACGGACTATCCAGGAACTTTTGCCTAGATTTTTGTCTATCTCCTTGCCATTCATCTTGCACTTGTACTCATTTGTATATCGTGGTTTGTGTTGTTGGGTGTTTGCGTGTGTTTCAGACTCCGCTGACAAGAGGTCTGAGCTTTGTCGCAAGCATGCAAAAGGAGGATCAAAGGACTTCATCATTGCTCGTCGTCAGCCGTCTGAAGGCATGGGTCAGGGGTCTGGGTCAAGTCAGGGCTGTGCTTGCCGTGCATCCTCAAAGCGGCCCGTTGTTGAGGCTTCCGATGATTCTGAGGAAGAATATGACTCACAAGATGATGAGATAGAAGAAGATGATCATGGTGAGGAAGATGAAGAAGAGGAAGAGGAGTCTAGTCCGGAGCAAGCCATTCCGGGCGGGCGTGACCTCCGGAATATGCCTCTTGTCAAGTGGACCAAGCCAGAGATCTGGGCTGAGAGACAGAGCCATCCGTATGTTAAGGCCACGAGTATGGGAGTGGATCCCCGTTTCAAGAATGGGTTTCAGCAAAGGATCTATCATGAACTTCTTATGACCAAGTCAAAGAAGTTTGCTCCTCACAAGCAAATCAACACTGAGAGTTTGCGCGACAATGATCATCTGTATCTTGGTGTGTACTCCCCTCTTGGACGATTGGGTCTGATTCCGTTTGTCACCTTCAACCACCCCTACAATGAAGACCTAGTGATGCAGTTCTTTGCCCTCTGTACTTCTCCAATGATTCTGCTCGCACCCTCACATGGATGTCCGAAACACATCAGTGCTCAGCTCCTATGGCAAAGTTCTCCGAGATCATTCCCTACCCGTTCATGGATGAAGAGACTGTTTCTGATGAGTTTGGCATTGTTCGGGAAAGTGGGCAGCACACTAAGGATGAGATTGCCTTTGCTTACAAACAAGAGAAGTCGTTTGTCACTGGGTCAATCAAAGACCTCTTGCCCCTCTATGACACCATGCGCCATATCCTGCGGTATACCCTCACTCCAAAGCCCGAGGATTCCCATAACATTCGGAGCTCCATGCTTGATGTCTTTGTGTATCTTCATCAGAAGAAGAAAGTGGATGTTCTGGATTTCATGTACTACGAGCTGCATCAGTGTGTACAAGAGAACAAGTCTTTGATCTATGCTCCATTCATACAGGCGTTGATTGAGACCGTCTATCCAGCAAAGTACATTGTCAGCTTCAAGACTACTGTTCCCAAGTGCAACTCCAACTGGACCCCAGCTGCTCCTGCTCCCTATGTGCCCATCAAGAAGGGATGCAACCCTAGGCCTGAGGATCGTGCTACTTACACTCCAGGCAAGTCCTCTACTGCACGGATCCCTCGTGGTAAGGCCAAGTCTGTTGGCTCTAAGGCCATCTTTGCTAAGGGAGACAAGAAGTCACTGTTCAAAACCTTGAGCAACATGTTCAAGATGTGTCAGTCGATTCAGCATCGTCAGATCAAGTAAATCAACAAGGAGAAGCTTGTTCGGCGTGAGCAGAAGGCAGCAAGGGTTGCTGCTGGTGAGGAGGTCGGTCCAGGTTCAGAGGACGTTGATAGTGAGGCCACTGATCGGTCTTTCCCAATGGTTGGGTGGCATTTTGATGATGATGATGATGCCTCGAGTGCTCCTCCTCTTGTCTAGTGGGTCTCATGTCGCCATTTTTCTCCTTTTTGTTGTCTTGATGACAAAGGGGGAGAAGTGGTGTGTGTGTGTGTGTTTGTGTGTTCGTGGGTGTGTGGTGCGTTCGTGGGTGTGTTGAGATCTCATGCCTCGTGTTTCTCCCTTTTGGTTGGTTTTAATTGGCTTGAGATACTATTATTTACCTTCCGTCTGTGTGGTTGTGTGTCTCTAGCTTTATTAGTGAACCTTGCCATTATCCTCTTATGCTTATTGGGTCTCACATTATTTGCTCACCACTGTGTCATGAGATCTAGGCACCGTTATAGGTTTATTTTGATGAATCTCATGACTTAACAATAATGATCTTGGTCGAACCTCCTATGGGTGTACTAGATGCATTCTGGTTTTCGGGCACATATAGGGGGAGCTATCATGATCATTATTTGTTCCATGGCTTTTTATCCGTTTATCCTCTTTGCCATGCTCTAACCACGCTGTCATCAATGCATCAAAAAGGGGGAGATAGAAAGTGCTAATGGCACTTATGCTATGTTTTGGTGTGATGACAATGTGGTTAGTTGAACTAATATCAGTTGCTAAAGTTTATCTGAGGTTATTGGTTCTAAGTGCCCGCGATGGATATGTGCGACCCCCCCCCATTTCAAAAAGGACAAAGGCGTGGCCTTTCGACGCTTCGAAGGTTTAGTTTTGGTTTGCTTCGAGTCATAGGAAAGACCGCACTATTAAGAGGGGTTTGTGTGGATAAATGTCGTGTGGGAATGCCTTTGCCGAGCCTTACTCTCTTACCCTTCCCACTCCGACCACCTAAAAAGAACCTAGTGTGTGTGATGTGGTACTCAGAAAGTTGCAACAGAAAGTTACTGGGTACCCCGTGCGCACGGGGTCTTTTGACCCCCGTGCGCACGGGGTACTGCATAACTCTCTAGGTACCCTGTGCGCACGGGGTCTTTTGACCCCCGTGCACACGGGGTCCTATGTAAACTCTCTGAGTACCCCGTGCACACGGGGTCCTTTGACCCCCGTGCGCATGGGGTGGTGTGTTTGTCTCTGAGTACCCCGTGCGCACGGGCCTGACTTAGCCCGTGCGCACGGGGTCCAACAGGCAGAAATCCCCACCAGCCCATGAACACTATTTAAAGGCCCTTCTTCCACCTCCAACCTCCAAACCTAATGTCTTGTTGAGCTCCACCTTTTCTACACCCCATTTTTCTCAATACTCTTAATCCCTCCACCCAAACTTGTTGAAACTTTGGGGATTGGGAGAGCAAGACCCGATCTACAACTTGACCAAACCAAATCATGTTCCCCGCAACATTTCTTCCCCATTGACTTGTTACTCTTGGAGCTTGGGCTCCTAGGCGGTTAGAGGTTCCTCCGGAAGCTTCCTTGCTTGTGATGTGCTCCGGAGAAGTTTGTAAAGGTGTGGTGGTCGCCTTCAAGACCAACCCTGAGTGTTTTGAGGCTCATCCATTGGGGGTGACTCAAAGGAGAATACAGTGAGCCTTTGGTGGTGTTCTGCAAGCTTTGGCTCCGGCACCGCTCCAAACGGAGATTAGCTCTTCCCCAAGGAAGAGTGAACTTCGGGTTAAAATCCGCGTCCTCGTCTCACTTGTGGTTAATCCTTCCCCGCACCTTTCTTTGTTGTTGTATGCTTGTTGGCTTGCTAAGTAGTTTGTTGCCTAGCATATCTATCTTGGAGCTTGCTTGTCATATAGGTTGCATTCACCTAGTTGCATATCTAGTGAACTCTTTTATCCGCTAAGCCTTAAAATCTACAAGAAAGATTAAAATTTGTAGTCTCTTATTCACGCCCCTTTCAATGGTTGAGTATGTGGACTTGCTAAAAAGCTCTTATATTGACTCTTTCCTATGTTATGATAAATTGCAATTGCTTCAATGACTGAGATTATAGTTTGTTGGTTCTCAATGAAGTTTCTGATTCATACTTGAAATTGTGATTGAATTGTTACTTTAGCATAAGAGATCATATGACAATATATGTATATGTTGATGTTCTAAAAATGATCATGATGCCCTCATGTCCATATTTTATTTTATCGACACCTCTATCTCTAAACATGTGGAGATATATTTCTTGATATCGGCTTTCGCTTGAGGACAAGCGAGGTCTAAGCTTGGGGGAGTTGATACGTCCATTTTGCAGCATGCTTTTATATCGATATTTATTGCATTATGGGTTGTTATTACACATTATGTCACAATACTTATGCCAATTCTCTCTTATTTTACAAGGTTTACATGAAGAGGGGGAATGCCGGCAGCTGGAATTCTGGGCTGGAAAAGGAGCAAAATATTAGAGACCTATTCTGCACATCTCCAAAAGTCCTGAAACTTCATGGGAGCATGTTTCAGAATATATAAAAAATATTGGGCGAAAGAAGTACCAGAGGGGGGCCACCCACCGTCCACGAGGGTGGAGGGCTTGCCCTACCCCCTAGGTGTGCCCCCTGCCACGTGGGCCCCCTGTTGGGCCTCTGATGCCCACCTTGGCTATATGGAGTCTTTCATCGGGGGGAAAATCATAAGCAAGCTCACGGTACGAAACTCCGCCGCCACGAGGCGGAACAAATCTAGGGCTCTGTCGGAGCTATTCTGCTGGGAAACTTCCCTCCGGGAGGGGGAAATCATCACCAACAATCCTCTCATCGGGAGGGGGGCAATCTCCATCAACATATTCACCAGCACCATCTCATCTCAAACCCTAGTTCATCTCTTGTATCCGATCTTTGTATCAAAACCTCAGATTGGTACCTGTGGGTTGCTAGTAGTGTTGATTACTCCTTGTAGTTGATGCTACTTGGTTTATTTGGTGGAGGATCATATGTTCAGATCCATTATGCATATTAATACCCCTCTGATTATGAACATGAATATGATTTGTGAGTAGTTACGTTTGTTTCTGAGGACATGGGAGAAGTCTTCCTATAAGTAGTCATGTGAATTTGGTATTCGTTTGATATTTTGATGAGATGTATGTTGTCATTCCTCTAGTGGTGTCATGTGAACGTCAACTACATGACACTTCATCATTGTTTGGGCCTAGAGGGGGGCATTGGGAAGTAATAAGTAGATGATGGGTTGCTAGAGTGACAGAAGCATAAACCCCAGTTTATGAGTTGCTTCGTAAGGGGCTGATTTGCATCCATATATTTCATGCTATGGTTAGGTTTACCTTAATACTTCTGTTGTAGTTGTGGATGCTTGCAATAGGGGTTAATCATAAGTGGGATGCTTGTCCAAGTAAGGGCAGTACCCAAGCACCGATCCACCCACATATCAAATTATCAAAGTACCGAACGCGAATCATATGAACGTGATGAAAACTAGCTTGACGATAATTCCCATGTGTCCTCGGGAGCACTTTCCTTTATATAAGAGTTGGTCTAGGCATGTACTTTGCTACAAAAAGGATTGGGCCATCTTTCTGCACCTTATTTACTTGCATTACTTGTGGCTCATTACAAATTACCTTATTACAAAACTATCTGTTACCGATAATTTCAGTGTTTGCAGAAAATACCTTGCTGAAAACCCCTTATCATTTCCTTCTGCTCCTCGTTGGGTTCGACACTCTTACTTACCGAAAAGGCTATGATAGGTCCCCTACACTTGTGGGTCATCACGGCTCCATCTCATGGATCACGATAATTCTTTCTCCCTGATTTTTTCTCCAAAAATAGGATTTTATAGTGTTGGTTTCAGGGTCAGTGGGGCCACCAGGTGGGGACAACCCACCTGGGCATGCCAGGAGAGCGGGGCGTGCCCTGGTGGGTTGTCCCCACCCAGGTGCCCCTCTCTCGAAGGTCTTGGATCCAATTTTTTTATTATTGATATAAAAAATCCTCGCAAAGTTTCGTTCCACTCCGAGAACTTTTATTTCTGTACAAAAATAACACCATGGTAGTTCTGTTGAAAACAGCGTCAGTCCGGGGTTAGTTTCATTCAAATCATGCAAATTAGAGTCCAAAACAAGAGGAAAAGTGTTAGGAAAAGTAGATACGTTGGAGACGTATCAACTCCCCCAAGCTTAAACCTTTGCTTGTCCTCAAGCAATTCAGTTGTTAAACTAAAAGTGAAAAAGAAAAACTTTTACGAACTCTTTTGCTCTTGTTTGCATAAATAAGCTTAAAGAACACCCAGGTTTTCAGCCAACATTATAACTAACCATGTCGACAATAACTCTTAAAGATTATAATGACTCATATCAATGACATAATCAGCTAGCGGGCAATAATAAGATATCTCAAATGGCAACACGTTGTCAAAACAACCATGATATAATATGACAATAGTGGTATCTCGCTAGCCCTTTTTGAGACCGCAAAACATAAATGCAGAGCACCTGCAAAGTTCCGGCAGCGACTAAACATTGTAATTCGTGGTAGAAAAGATCCATTCATGATACACCGAACATTAGCTACACACAATGCATAAATCATGACAAATGTGCTCTTCTCAGTTTCTGGCGCTTGTTTTAGAAGGCGATGACACAACATAAAAGTAAATAGATAGTCCCTTCATAGAGGAAAGTAGTGATTTGTAGAGGTGCCAGAGCTTAGATTTTAAAACAGAGGTAAATGATTATTTTGGGACATGCACCCTTCTCATTTACCTCACGACTATCAGTTATCAATATCTCCCATGCTAAACAAGCTAGTGGCGGTTCCCAAGCGACAATAGTAAAGGTTTTGACTCCATTGGGAGTTTTTGTTTGATTGTTCGAGCGATTAAGTCTTTTTGTATTTTGCGGTTTGGGACTGGGCATCGCTAATACCGCCCTTTTCTCGTGCGATGGCAAGTGAATAAACACTCGACTTGAGAATAACCCGCTTAGCATGAAAGATACCAACTACCTCCTGTCGTTCCATGAATGATCCAGGCACACAAAACAGATATTTTTAGAAGTTTTTAGAGGTGGCACATGCAAATTTACTTAGGATGGCAGGATAATACCATATATATGTAGGTATGGTGGACTCGTCTAGAATAACTTTGGGTTCAAGGTTTTTGATGTACAAGCAGAATTCCCACTTAGTACAGTAGAAGGCTAGCAATTGGATTGAGAAGCGGCCAGCTAGAGAGCAACGACGATCATAACCATGCATTATGCATAAGTAACATTGGACACTAGCATGAGTAGGATATGAAGACCATGAACATAAATATCATAGAGGCTATGTTGGTTTTGATTCAACTACATGCATGAACATGTGCCATGTCAAGCCACTCAAACATTCAGAGGAGGATACCATATCATCATACTACATCACAATCATTTTAATGTAATGTTGATATCCAAGATAAATCATTATCAACTCCCAGCTACTTATGCATTGCATGAGAAACTATATTCTCTAGTTGTCATTGCTAATATGTTTAATCATAATGGGCTGAATCATGGATACTAGGTTAAACATATTTACACAGACAGAACAAGTCGAGTTCATACCAGTTTCTCTCTGCCACGGCCAGTTCATCGAATATCGTCATTATTGTCTTTCACTTGCACGACCGAATGATATGAAAACAATAATAATAGTGCAAGAGTGCCTTAGACTAAGATGGATCTGCAAACATTTTATTCAACAGGAAAAGACAAGGTAAAATGGGCTCTTTATTAGTTCAACAATTATTCATATGAGATCCACTCAACATTTTCATCGTGGTCTTCTGCTCGGTACAACTCGAATAAAAAGAAAAGAAATTCAGAGAAACACACTGAAACATTTTTGGAGTTTTTGGTTTTCTTGAACAAGCAAATAAAAGAGAAAAGCAAAAACGAGAAAAAAACTATTTACACGGGAAAGCTCCCAACAAGCAAAAGAAGAACAAGGAAATCTTTTTGGGTTTTCTTTTTAATAATACTACTAAGCATGCATAGAAAGTAAATTAACTACAACTAATTTTTTTGGTTTTTCTAAAGTTTATCAAACACACAAGAAGAAAGCAAGAAAATAAATCTAAGCATGGATGATAGAATGAAAAAGTGTGGAACTGACAAATGGAATAAGTGGACATGAATGTAAAGTCGATGGAAACATGTGCTCCCCCAAGCTTAGTCTTTTGGCCTAACTTGGTAGTTGATCAATAGCCCGGAGGGTAGTAGGGGTTGAGGAGAGGGCATCCACTCGTCCCACTGTTGGGGCTCCTGCTATGCCGCTTCCGCAGCAGCCTGAGCATTCCAGTAGGTGATGATGTCCGCAGGCATGATCCTATATCCGCCCCCGACAGCAGAATTAAACAAAGCAGGTGCAGGCGGTGGAATAATATCATGAGTTTTAATGCTAAAAACCAGGTTATAAGGAATGATAATGTTAGGATAATCTCGTGCAAGAAAATGATGGTGTTCCATGGCTGCCCTGTCTAGGTAGACCTTGGTCAAAGGGTAATCATGAGGGTGTATATCGACCTCGAAGTGAGCCGCCAAACGAGTAGCAAAAATCCCACCATGTATTTCACCCTGAGATTTATTAGGATGGAGGCGACGAGCCACAATAGCTCCCAAGCTATGGGTGTTATCGCCCTCTAGTGCTCGGCGTAAAACAACAAAGTCTGGTGCACTGAGCGCACCTACTTTCTTTCTAGCAAGGAAGCACTTAGCAACAAATAAAGAAAAATAATGTACGGCAGGAAAGTGTATGCTAGCAGCCGTGGTGGCTGACACCCCTCTCTCATCTCCCACTATCAAGGTGCAATAAAAGTCCTCAATCTCGGCCGGCCTAGGCTCGGCTAATCTCCCATCAGAAGGGATCAAGCATATATCACAAAATTCAGTAAGTGGTATCTGATGGTTTTCAACATATAAATCGAAACTCACTTCAGGAGGATTATTCCTAGGCAGGAAAATAAAACTCTGAACAAAGATATTTGTGAGGATTTGGTGCTGGTCACACTCATCTGCGATGAAGTCGGTGAGGCCGGCATTTGCAACATATTGCATGAATCCTGAAGAATTCCAGCCTCTTCCAGGAACGGGTTGTGCGGCCATTCGCATGGTTGTACATCCGCCAACCTCCGAGGGTGGAGATCACTGTCAGAAGACTCCCCAATAACACCCTTGGACTTCTTCTTAGAGCCAAACTTCCTGAAGATATTCATGTCCATGCACAATTTTCTGAAAATAAAAATTTTGGGGTGACAAAATTTTGTCAACAAAACTTTATAAAATTGATAGCAACTACTCATAGGGATACATAGAAGCCATAGCAACCATTCAAACTTCTTAGAACACTAAGAATTTAACATACAAGCACATCTACAACAGCATCAAGAGTAGCTAATTATTCAAAATATAAACCACTAAAGCTAAAACTAATTGGACAAACGGTGGAGTCACATACCAAGCAACAATCCCCCAAAACAGTTTCGAAAACGGAGCTTCGAGCAAAGAGATCAAAATCTGCGGGTTTGAGCTCAAGAACATGGGAGAGAGAGCAATGGAGATTTTTTTCTCGAGGTAAGTGATGATGTGGGATGAAGAAGTAAGTGAGGGGGCCCATGTGGGTACCACAACCCACCAGGGTGCGCTTGGGGGTCCTAGCATGCCCAGGTGGGTTGTGCCCACCTGGTGCACCTCCCTCTGGTATTATTTGCACCAGAAATTTAGAAAAAAATCGTGTAAAATTTTCAGGGCATTCTGAGAACTTTTATTTTTGGGTCATTTTTTATTGCACTAGAAATTCAGAAAACAGACAAAACATGGCATTTTATTTTATTTAACTAATAAAAAAGAAAACAAAAGGTAAGGACAGAAGGTAGTGCTTACTAAATTCATCAACTTCATACCATTCAAAAATGATCCATTAATAAGGTTGATCAGGTCTTATTAACAACAACTTTCGATTAGCATGAAACCGAAGAACTTTCGTAAATCACTAAGTTACCTCAATGGGGATATGCATTTCCCCAACAATAAGTATTTCATATTTCTTTTTGATAGTGGGTAGAGGTATTTGAAAACTTCCAATAGTGATTGTCAGAGATTTTTCAATAACATTAATACCATTCACTTGGAATTGTTTCTTTGGAAAGTGCACCGTATGCTCACTGCCATTAATATGAAAAGTGACCTTTCTTTTATTGCAATCAATAATAGCCCCTGCAGTATTCAAGAAGGGTCTATGATGTCTACTACACAACATTCTTCTTGTAGACGTTGTTGGGCCTCCAAGTAAAGAGATTTGTAGGACAGTAGCAAATTTCCCTTAAGTGGATGACCTAAGGTTTATCAATCCGTGGGAGGCGTAGGATGAAGATGGTCTCTCTCAAACAACCCTGCAACCAAATAGCAAAGAGTCTCTTGTGTCCCCAACACACCCAATACAATGGTAAATTGTATAGGTGCACTAGTTCGGCAAAGAGATGGTGATACAACACTAGTGCAAAACCGGGCAATAGCACCAGTTCGTAAGGCCCTTTAGTGTTGGTTCGGTAACCGGCACTAAAGTGTGGGCACTAAAGCCCCCCCCCCCCTTTAGTATCGATTCAACACAAACCGGTGCTAAAGGGCAACCACGTGGCACGAGCCAGCTCCGGGGGCAGGGAGCCCTTTAGTACCGGTTGGTGATACCAACCGGTATTAAAAGGTTGGGGGGTTTTGGGTTTATGATTTCTTTTTCATTTAATTTTGTGTTTTCCATTTAATTCTTTTTCGTTTGCTGGTATTTTACGATACTACATATTGTACACGTTATGCATATATATAAATAGAATTTCTAGTAGAACCGATCATATATATATATACATCATCATCATCAAATGTCTCACAACCACCATTAATTCACACATATATACACACACATATATATATACAATTTCTCCTAATTGGTGCCTTCGGAGCCAGTGGCATTAGCTTAATTGGTGCCTTCGGAGCACGATGACAATTGGAAGTGGTTCATGGGGGCGGTAGCGGGTAATAGTATTCTCCTTTGGGATCTATGACCTGGTCGAGCAAAAATCCTGCTATTTCCTGTTGAATTGCTTCTATGTGCTCCTCTGCTAGGAGCTGCTCCCGCACCTCTCTGAACTGTTAAGAAGGAGATCAATATGCATGTGTATTAGTTGTGTGACTAGATATCGATAATGGTGTAAAAATTGTGAATAGTGTTCTGACAAACATACCCAGTCCTGTCTTTGAGATCTGCTCCTTTCGGACGCCATCATGCGAATGTTCTCGCAAACTTAGTATGCACACAGATTATTCCCCGGCGCCTGCTTCAGGGCCTTTACGAGGATGAAATTTGATTAGATAATAATTAATCAAGCATAATAATTAAAGAGATGGCAACTAGCTAGCTAGTACTACTTAATTACTTACCTTGGGTCGATACCATTTCAGCTTTCGTTTCCATTGGCCTGGAGTGACGCTGATGAACTTTGCCCAAGCCCTGCCCGCCGACAAAGAAAATGAATAAAGAGGTTATTAAATAGTTCATATCAGGAAATGACGAACTAAATAGGCCGAGATATAGTTAATAATGATTGAAATTACCTGTTGACTATCCCAAACAAGATGGTGTAGTCACTTGCTTTTTTAAGTAGTGAGTCCAGTATTTCAACTGTTCCTTCATCAACTTTAATGATTAACAAGATCTAGTGAAATCTGCATGCACACATGTTTGCATGTCTTAATTAAGCAGGCATATGTAAGCAAAAACATGTAGCTAGCTAGTAGGCAAAAACAGAATTTGTAGTACAAGACAGTGCGACTCACTCAAAGTTGTAAGGAAGTAGTATATCTTCATTGGTATTGAGGCGCTTGAAGAACTCTAGCATGCTTTCCTCTACACTTTTTTTCATAATATGCATCTAATTTCCATGTGTATTCATTAATGGTATTTGGGTCAATGAACCCAATGCCATAGTGTCCACCTTTTTTCATTTCATACATCTTCATCCTGCATAATACCGTAGAAAAGAATATAGTGAGGATAATTACAGGTAATGATTGATCAAAATGATCACTACAGCTAGCTTGAGACTTAAATTACAGAAAGAAATCACTTACAGACAATAGCAACTGACGATAAATTTGTCGAGTCCATCTTGATTGTATAACTGAAATAGTTCTGAATACTCAACGGACATAGCTTTCTCATGGAAGTAATGATCCTTCTTGGCATTCACCATGAGGGACTCTCGATTGGAAATCTTGGTAATGTCCATGTACCATTGATGCAATTCATACATTCTCGTTGGGAGCTCCTTGACCTCGTCTGGCTCGACCAAAGGTTGTCCCCGGACATATTTCCATTTTATTTCCTCCTCTCTAAGCAGAGACATGGGCTCGATATCGAGGAGTTGTCTAACAGTGATCATGAGCCTTTCAGCCTGCTCAATATGCTCCTCGATTATTACCACATCGCCCAGCCCGGGAACGTTAACGGTTTGCCCACAATAATATTGGGCGCGCGTACTCTCATGTGTTGTTGGCACAACAAGCGGGGGGATTGATTGCGCCGCCTGTTCTCCCAGCTGGGGAACGGTTTTACCGCTCCTTTTGCCAGCTCATTTGCTCGAGCTCGAGCTCGCCTCTTTCTGTAGACGTGATCGATTTAACTTCCTGAGGTGGCGCTCATAGTCTGTGTCAACAGGCTTGGGAGCTGGTGGTCTAGCCATACGAATGAAGTGGTCAATCTTTTCCTCAGGCACTTTCTCCCTTGGCGGCGGTGGCGGTTTCGGTGCAAAATGGGCTTCCACCTCGGCCTTCGATATGGCTGCGTTTTCCTCCTCGGACTTGTCGTAAGGCCTTTGCGGAAGAGGCGCGAGGCTGCTTGGACCATATTGAAATCGCTTGCCTCCGCCTGTACCTCCAGTACTACCTTGACTTGTACCGCTACGCACCATAGCTGCGGCGGCTCTCTTCCGTGATTGCTGAGGCGGCGGAGACGGCTGACGTGGCTGAGTTGGAGGAGGAGGAGTGGCCTGAAGCTGTGCCGGACTTGGAGGAGGAGTGGCCTGATGCTTTGCCAGACTTGGAGGGGGAGGAGTGGCCTGAAGCTATGCTGGACTTGGAGGAGGAGTGGCCTAACGCCTTGCCGGACTTGGAGGAGGAGGAGTGGCCTGACGTGTTGGTGGACTTGGAGGAGCGGGAGTCTGCTGACTCGGTGGCGGACTTCGACGAGGAGTCGGCTGATGCGGTGTCGGTGGCCTTCGAAAGATGATGCAATCCTTTCTCCATAGGATGATACGATGTTTGGCCTCTCCCAGTGTGTGCTCCTCGTCACCTCCAGGAATGTCAAGCTCTAGCCCCGAATATTGGTCCACCACCTCATCAACCAAGACACGAGCATAGCCTACTGGAATCGGGTTGCAATGGAAGGTTGCCTCGGGGGGATTTGTAAAAGCAATGACGTCCGCCACCTTCATGGATATGCTCTTCATTTTGAAGTGTAGCTCGCAGTTAGTGTTCTCCATGATGTCATCCACGGGGTATCTATCCAGCATTGCGTCGCCCGGGGCGGAACCCACGCTGCTTCTCGGCATGGATGGGACGGTGGTGTCCAATGTTGGATCATCCGCTAGCTGCTGCAGCTGCTGAGACCCCCTTTGCTGGCTGAGTGAGTCGATCTGCTCCTGCTGCCGCTGGAATTTGACTACCAAGTCCGTGTGTGCTGATTCTAGGCCTTGAAGGCGTTCATAGTCCAGCTTCCTCTGCTCCTCCTCCATCTTCCTCTTCTTATCCTCCGCAATCTTCTTTCTTGCACGGGCTCTATAGTCGGCATTCCAATCCGAAAACCCCTCATACCACGGAATATCGCCCTTGCCTCGTGTTCTTCCCAGGGCACGCGTAAGCTCGTCATTCTCTCTGTTGGGCTGGAACACCCCCGATTGAGCCTCTTCTATTGCAACAAGTAGCTTATCTTCGGCTCCGTCTAGACATGCCTTCTTTGAAACTTTGCCTATCTTCGGGTCCAACTCCCCCCATGCGCATAGAACCAAGTCCTGCACCTGGGGGGCCAGCTCAATGTTTTTGGAGTGACACCTGCATCCTCCATCTCTTTCTCAGACTTATCCCACTTAGGCATTGCCACCGCGTAGCCACCTGGTCCCATCTTATGGAACTTATCCTTTTTTGCGGCATTGGCCTTGTTTATTCTCGACCATTCCTTAGATAATTCTGATTCCTTGAATTTCACGAAGTCGTCCCAATGAGCACTTTGCTTCTCTAGTTTCCCTTGAATACTGGAGTCTTCTTTCCTCCCTTGACGTACTGGTCCCATACATGATTCTTGTAGTTGTTGAATGCAACCGCCATCTTCCTAAGAGCAGCGTCCTTGAATTTCTCCACATCTGCATCTGTGAAATGATCTGGTAGGGTGAAATGTTCCATGAGCATTTCACAAAGTAGAAGTTTTTGTCTGTCGTTGACAAAAGTAAGATCTGGACGTAGCTTTGCTGGCTCTCTCCATTCTTGAAGGGAGATCGGGAGTTGGTCCTTCACAAGAACTCCGCACTGACGAATGAACTTGTCCGCAATCTTCTTAGGCGCTAATGGTTTGCCATTAGGTTTGATGGCCTCAATATTGTACTTTACGCCCTCCTTCAACTTTTTGTTCGGGCCTCGTACTGTCCTGCTGCCTGAAGATTTGCTCGATCCGGATGGCTGAAAGAAGAAAGATTGATTCATTAATATATATCTTTAAGTCATTTAAAACATGTGATGATCACCAGATGCCTGCTTATATAAATATACCTCGCCGGTCTTTGTTGTTTCAAGATCAACATTTTCTTCGCCATGTTCATAGTTCATGACTTCATCAATTTGGTCGTCGCAATCGAATATCATATCACCCTCCCCGGTGTTGTTCAGATATTGAGCCGTCATAATCTTCTTCATTCCGATCATCATCTGGCCCGCGAGGATTGCGTATGATATTGAACAGGGCCTCTTCTCCCTCTCTGCCGGTATTGTCCTCCATAGGTTTTATTTAACTAATCCAAAAGAAATATATTCAAATTACAATGCATGGATGCAATCAATTAATAAGGAAAGATTGAATCAATCATAGTACATAATAAGCATCATCGAATATAATCTCGAATACGTCGTCTCGAATAATAGATATAATCTTGAATACATCGTCTCGAATAATATATATAATCTTAAATATTATATATCGAATACATCACTTGCTAGCTAGCTAATAAAGATCGAACACTAGAGAGTAATCTAGGCCACTCGCGGTTCCTGAGGCGCGGGCGGTGGACAACCAAAGTGAAGGAACCATCACTGGATCATAGCTCGGGTGATCTCTCGAAAGAACCTACCAGGTATTGGAGAACCTGACGTCCATAGAAGCCATGTAGCGATGGACGTGCTCGTCCTCCTCCCTGACACGGCGACGTACCACCTCCGACGGGGCTGGCTCCCTCCGCACAGAAAGTGGCCCACGCGAACGCCACCAAAGGAGATCGGGGTCGACGACGGGACCCGGGGCCGGGTTCCTCACCAAGCGTCGCGCCCCTGAAGGTAGCACCTCCTAGTGCCAGCCCGGCGGAGCCCAGTCCCGGACATGGGTCCTCTGAAGCAGGACGTCGTCGCGAACTGGTCTACGACAAGGATGCGGGCCGGGCATCGTCGACAACAAATACTATATGCCGCAAAAGTAAAGTAACATTTTTTAAATGATGGATTGAATTTCATATATGCAAATTCTAAATTTTATAACTAAAACTAACATTTCTAATATTTCTATAACTAAAACTAACATTTCTAATATTTCTATAACTAAAAAACATTTCTATATAACTAACATTTCTATATAACTAACATTTCTAATATAACTAACATTTCTATATAACTAACATCTCTAATATTTCTATATAACTATTCTAATATTTCTATAACTAAAAAACAAAAAAATTGCTAACATTTCTATAACAATGTGTGTGTGTGTGTGGACATGGCGGCCGGGGCAGGAGCTCACCGGCGAGGCACGGCGACGGGGGGCGGCGACAGGGACGGAGACGGGCGGTGACGACGGGGATGGGGACGGG
>NC_041386.1:453759878-453787931 GCF_002162155.2 Triticum dicoccoides | reverse complement strand
GAGAGATGAGAAACTGATTTTTTTGAAGTGTTTTCTTATATAGAACCCACCTTTAGTACCGGTTGGAGCCACCAACCGGTACTAAAGGTCTGTTTTGGCCAGGCGAAGCGGCGGGAACCGCACCCCCTTTAGTACCGGGTCGTGGCGCCAACCGGTACTAAAGGCCCCCCCTTTAGTACCGGTTGGAGCCACGACCCTGTACTAAAGGGTGTGCGCTGCCAGGCGAGGGGCGCAGAAGTTTAGTCCCACCTCGCTAGCCGAGGGGCACTCGCACCTGCTTATAAGCCCCGCCGCCACTGTTGTCTCGAGCTCCTCTATAAAGCAGGCCTTCTGGGCCTACCTCTGCTGCGATGCCCTGTTGGGCCTACTGGGCTAGTGGGCCTGCATCCTGGCCCAACTAGAATATGGGTTTCTAGTCGTATGGAGGCCGCTGTGGCCCAGTAGGTGGGCTTTTTTTCATTTAGTATTTTTTTCTTTTCTGCTTTATTTATTTTGTTTTATTTATTTTTAGTTGTTTTTGTTGTATTTTGAGTTTCTTTGTGAATATTTTTGCTTTAGGTACAAAAAATTACAAACTCTCTGTTAGTGCCGGTAGTTTTCAAATTTGAATAGTTTAAATTTTGAATTATTTGAATTTTGTGTGAATCACTAGTTTGTGAATAACTTAACTTTGAAAATAGATTTTTTAGTGATTCTTTTTTCTTATGTTTAATATTAGTGGGTTTTATCATTATATTCAATTTGGTAATGCTTAGGTTATTTAAAAAATGAAATGACTTTGTAACGGATGAGTTTTCGTCTGAAACCCTGATACTTCGAAAGAGATTGTCCATTTTGTACTCAAAGTGCATCCAGTTTTTGCGGTAACCATGTCTACTTTTTTGCACATGCTATGTGGGTGAAATTATGATACCATGCCAACTTTCAACCTTTTCTGAGTTTATTTGAAATGCTTTTCAATTTCAGGGTCATTTAGCTGAAAAAATCAGTAAATGCATGAAAGAATTTGTTTGCACATAAAATTTCTTCGCGTTTCAATTGCCGAAACACATAACTACCCTAACTATTACAGAGATTCCCTCCTGGGTGTGAAACACAGAAGAAAGTGATGATAGTGAAGCCGATCACATCCCAGATCTTTGGGTGTGAAACTTTTTCTTCGCGTGTGTCCCTTTGCGCCGTAGCCATGGAAAATCTTCATCATTTAACTGGATGCTCAGGTCAATATTCACTGCGAATGGAGCAATTTCATCAAACTTTTCATAATCTTCTGACATGTCTGTCTTGTCATCCACTCCCACGATGTTTCTCTTCCCAGAAAGAACTATGTGGCGCTTTGGGTCATCGTATGATGCATTCGCTTCCTTATCTTTTATTTTTCTTGGCTTGGTAGACATATCCTTCACATAGAAAACCTGTGCCACATCATTAGCTAGGACGAATGGTTCGTCTGCATATGCAAGATTGTTGAGATCCACTGTTGTCATTCCGTACTGTGGGTCTTCCGTTACCTCGCCTCGTGTCATATTGACCCATTTGCACCGAAACAAAGGGACCTTCAAACCACGTCCATAGTCAAGTTCCCATATCTCCTCTATGTAACCATAATATGTTTCCTTTCCCGTCTTGGTTTCTGCATCAAAGAGGACACCACTATTTTGGTTGGTGCTCTTCTTATCTTGGGCAATCGTGTAAAATGTATTACCATTTATCTCGTACCCTTTGAAAGTCATTATATTCGAAGATGGCAACTGGGACAACTAGTACATGTCATCTTCAATAGAGGCGTCATGCATGGTACGTGTCTGCAACCAGCCGGCGAAACTCCTGGTTTGTTCACATGTAATCCAGTCATTAGACCACTCCAGGTGTTTGGAGCGTAGAAAATTCTTGTGTTCGTCCATATACGGAGCCACCAAGGCGGAATTCTGTAGAACTGTGTAGTGTGCTTCAGTTAGAGAATGTCCGTCCATACATATTATTTGATCCCCTCCTAGCATGCATTTTCCATCCAGTCTGCCCTTATGCCGCGATTCAAGAACACCAATCGGCTTAAGGTCGGGAATAAAGTCAATACAAAAATCAATGACCTCCTCATTTTCATGGCCCTTAGAGATGCTTCCTTCTGGCCTAGCACGGTTATGAACATATTTCTTTAAGACTCCCATGAACCTCTCAAAGGGGAACATATTGTGTAGAAATACAGGACCCAAAACGTTAATCTCTTTGCATAGGTGAACTAGGACGTGCGCCATGATGTTGAAGAAGGACGATGGGAACACCAACTCGAAACTGACAAGACATTGCACCAAATCACTCTGTAACCTTGGTATGATTTCTGGATCGATTACCTTCTGAGAGATTGCATTAAGGAATGCACATAGCTTCACAATGGCTAATCGAACGTTTTCCGGTAGAAGCCCCCTCAATGCAACCGAAAGTAGTTGCGTCATAATCACGTGGCAGTCATGAGACTTTAGGTTCTGGAACTTTTTCTCTGCCATGTTTATTATTCCCTTTATATTCTAGGAGAAGCCAGACAGTACCTTAATACTGAGCAGGCATTCAAAAAAGATTTCCTTCTATTCTTTGGTAAGAGCGTAGCTGGCATGACCCTGATGTATGCCGTCTTTTCCGTGCATATGTTGCTGGTCCTCCCGTGCCTCAGGTGTATCTTTTGTCTTCCCATACACGCCCAAGAGGCCAAGAAGGGTCACGCAAAGATTCTTCGTCACGTGCATCACGTCGATTGCGGAGCGGATCTCTAGGTCTTTCCAATAGGGTAGGTCCCAAAATATAGATTTCTTCTTCCACATGGGTGCGCGTCCGTCAGTGTCATTCGGAACAGGTTGTCCGCCAGGACCCTTTCCAAAGACTACCTTCAAATCCTTGACCATATCATGTACATCAGCACCAGTGCGGTGGCGAGGCTTCGTCCGGTGATTTGCCTCACCTTTGAAATGCTTGCCTTTCTTTCTTACGGCATGCCTGCTCGGAAGAAATCGACGATGTCCCAGGTACACATTCTTCTTACAATTAGCCAAATATATACCGTCGGTATTGTCCAAACAATGCGTGCATGTGCGGTATCCCTTGTTTGTCTGTCCTGAAAGGTTACTGAGAGCAGGCCAATCATTGATGGTCACGAACAGCAACGCCTTTAGGTCAAATTCTTCCCCCATGTGCTCATCCCATGCACGTACACCTGTTCCATTCCACAACTGTAAGAGTTCTTCAACTAATGGCCTTAGGTACACATCAATATCGTTGCCGGGTTGCTTAGGGCCTTGGATGAGCACTGGCATCATAATGAACTTCCGCTTCATGCACAACCAAGGAGGAAGGTTATACAAACATAGAGTCACAGGCCAGGTGCTATGGTTGCTGCTCTGCTCCCCAAAAGGATTAATGCCATCTGCGCTTAGACCAAACCATACGTTCCTTGCGTCATTTGCAAACTCCTTCCCGTACTTTCTCTCGATTTTTCTCCACTGCGACCCGTCAGCGGGTACTCTCAACTTTCCGTCTTTCTTACGGTCTTCTCTGTGCCATCGCATCGCCTTGGCATGCTCTTTGTCTTGGAACAAACGTTTCAACCGTGGTATTATAGGAGCATACCACATCACCTTGGCAGGAATCTTCTTCCTGGGGCGCTCGCCCTCGACATCACCAGGGTCATCACGGCTGATCTTATAGCACAATGCACCGCATACCGGGCAAGCGTTCAAATCCTCGTACTCACCGCGGTAGAGGATGCAATCATTAGGGCATGCATGTATCTTCTGCACCTCTAACCCTAGAGGGCAGACAGCCTTCTTTGCTTCGTACATACTCTCGAGCAATTCGTTGTCCTTTGGAAGCATATTCTTTATCATTACCAGCAACTTTCCAAATCCCTTGTCAGATACACCATTCTTTGCCTTCCATTGCAGCAATTCCAGTGTGGTGCCCAGCTTTTTCTTGTCACCTACGCAATTCGGGTACAACAATTTTTTGTGATCCTCTAACATGCACTGCAACTTCTTCTTCTCCAAATCACTTGCATAGTTTCTCTTTGCATCGGCAATGGCCCAACCTAGATCATCAACGGGCTCATCCGATGCCTCTTCTTCAGCTTCTTCCCGCATTGCCGGCTCAGCTTCTTCCCGCATTACCGGCTCAGCTTCTTCCCTCATTGTTGTATCATCGTATTCAGGGAACCCATGGCCAGGATAGCTGTCGTCGTCCTCTTCTTCTTCATTGTCTTCCATAATAACCCCTCTTTCTCCATGCTTGGTCCAAACATTATAGTGGGGCATGAAACCAGACTCAAAAAGGTGGACGTGAATGGTTCTTGACGTAGAGTAATTGTGACCATTCTTACAGCCAGCACATGGACAAGGCATAAAACCATCCGCCCGCTTGTTTGCCTCAGCCGCAAGCAGAAAAGTATGCACGCCATTAATGAACTCGGGAGAGCATCGGTCATCGTACATCCATTGCCGGCTCATCTTCAATACACAGCACCAAAAACACCTAATTAATACAATACATAAAGTTCATACAACACTTAAATGAAACAAACAAATAACTCTCTAGCTAAAGAATTTAAATGCAACAACAAATGCGATCAAGATCGCAACTAAGGTAACAATTGATCGAACAACATAATGATACCAAGCCTCACTATGAATGGCATATTTTCTAATCTTTCTAATCTTCAAGCGCATTTTGTCCATCTTAATCTTGTGATCATCGACGACATCGGCAACATGCAACTCCAATTCCATCTTCTCCCCCTCAAATTTTTCAATTTTTCTTTCAAATCCTCGTTTTCTCTTTCAACTAAATTTAACCTCTCGACAATAGGGTCGGTTGGAATTTCCGGTTCAACTACCTCCTACATACAAATATCTATGTCAGCTTGATGGCATAATTTGTCATAAACACGAAATGCAACAAATAGTTTTAAAAGATAATATACCACATCCGAATCATAACAAGGACGACGGCCGACGGGGACGAAGATCAAAACCATGGCACTATGTATAACAAATAACATACGGGTAAGATAATTATACGAGTAACTATATATCCAAATCACACAAACATCAATTTTTTATATAAAATTTCATGAACAAGGGGCTCACCACAAGGTGGTGCCGGTGACGGGACGGTGCGGGCGATCGACGGTGGTTACGACGGAGATTTAGAAGGCACTAAGTAAACCACACCTACATATGCAAACTAAGTGTTATTTTGACCTCAATTTGCATATAAATCAAATACTACCACATATAATTCCACCCAAATTACTAAAACCCACAATTAATCACTATATAAACCAATGAAAGAGCTAATCTAGCAATGTGAGATGAAAGGACAAGGTTGCTAACCTTTGTGATCATTTGAATGGATGGGGGCCTGCAAATCTTGACAAATTTGGGGCAAATTTTGTGATGAACTCGAGAGGAAGAAGGGAAGAACAGAGGAGAGGGAGGGGGGAAAGGGGGGAGAACAGGGTGCTGGTGGACGAAGGGTTTATATAGGACGGCCTTTAGTACCGGTTCGTGGCACGAACCGGTACTAAAGGTGCTGGAGGGGCCCCACTCTGACAACATCCCGCCACCACTCTCATTAGTACCGGTTCGTGACACGAACCGGTGCTTAAGGTTCACCACGAACCGGTACTAAAGATCTCCTCCCGCCTAGCCGTTGGAATCGGCACTAATGGACACATTAGTGCCGGTTCTGTTACAAACCGGGACTATTGTGTCTCACATTTGACCCTTTTTCTACTAGTGCAAGTGCAATATGGATGGTGGATATAGGTTTTTGTAATATGAAAATATAAAAACAGCAAGGTAACTAATGATAAAAGTGAGCGTAAACGGTATTGCAATGCTAGGAAACAAGGCCTAGTGTTCATACTTTCACTAGTGCAAGTTCTCTCAACAATAATAATATAATTAGATCATATAACTATCCCTCAACATGCAACAAAGAGTCACTCCAAAGTTACTAATAGTGGAGAACAAACTAAATGATTATTGTAGGGTACGAAACCACCTCAAAGTTATTCTTTCTGATCGATCTATTCAAGAGTCTGTAGTAAAATAACACGAAGCTATTCTTTCCGTTCGATCTATCCTAGAGTTCGTACTAGAATAACACCTTAAGACACAAATCAACCAAAACCCTAATGTTACCTAGATACTCCAATGTCACCTCAAGTATCCGTGGGTATGATTATACGATATGCATCACACAATCTCAGATCCATCTATTCAACCAACAAAAGAACTTCAAAGAGAGCCCCAAAGTTTCTACCAGAGAGTCAAGATGAAAACGTGTAACAACCCCTATGCATAAGTTCATGAGGTTACGGAACTCGCAAGTTGATCACCAAAACATACATCAAGTGGATCACGTGATATCCCATTGTCACCACAGATAAGCACGCGCAAGACATACATCAAGTGTTCTCAAATCCTTAAAGACTCAATCCGATAAGATAACTTCCAAGGGAAAACTCAATTCATCACAAGGAGATAGAGGGGCAGAAACATCATAAGATCCAACTATAATAGCAAAGCTCACGATACATCAAGATCATGCCGAATCAAGAACACGAGAGAGAGAGAGATCAAACACATAGCTACTGGTACATACCCTTAGCCCCGAGGGTGAACTACTCCCTGTTGGGGATCGTAGTAGAAATTTAAAATTTTCTACGCATCACCAAGATCAATCTACGGAGTCATCTAGCAACGAGAGAGAGAGAGGGAGAGAGAGAGGAGTGCATCTACATACCCTTGTAGATCGCAAGCGGAAGCGTTCCAGAGAACGGGGTTGATGGAGTCGTACTCGTCGTGATCCAAATCACCGATGATCCTAGCACTGAACGGATGGCACCTCCGCGTTCAACACACGTACAGAGCGGAGACATCTCCTCCTTCTTGATCCAGCAAGGGGGGAGGATAAGTTGATGGTGATCCAGCAGCACGACGGCGTGGTGGTGGAAGCAGCGGGATTCAAGCAGGGCTTCGCCAAGCGCTACTGTAGGAGGAAGAGGTGTCACGGGAGGGAGAGGGAGGCGCCAGGGCTTAGGGTGCGGCTGCCCTCCCTCCCCTCCATGATATATAGGGGCTAGGGGACCGCATGTCCCCTTGGAGATCCCATCTAGAGGGGGGTGGCGGCCCCCGCGCATGCCCCCTCGGGGGGCAACAGCCCCCTAGGGTTTCCAACCCTAGGCGCCTTGGGCCCTTGGGTAGGACGCACCAGCCCACCAGGGGCTGGTTCCCATGCCGCTTCAGCCCATGGGGCCCTCCGAGATAGGTGGCCCCACCCGGTGGACCCCCGGGACCCTTCTGGTGGTCCCTGTACAATACTGGTGACCCCCAAAGCTTTCCCGGTGGCTGAAATTGGACTTCCTATATATAAATCTTTACCTCCGGACCATTCCGGAACTCCTCGTGACGTCCGGGATCTCATCCAGGACTCCGAACAACTTTCGGCTAACCACATACTAATATCTCTACAACTCTAGCGTTACCGAACCTTAAGTGTGTAGACCCTACGGGTTCGGGAGACACGTAGACATGGCCGAGACAACTCTCTGGTCAATAACCAATAGTAGGATCTGGATACCCATGTTGGCTCCCACATGCTCCACGATAATCTCATCGGATGAACCACGATGTCGTTGATCCAATCAATCCCGTATACAATTCCCTTTGTCAATCGGTATGTTACTTGCCCAAGATACGATCGTCGGTATCCCAATACCTCATTCAATCTCGTTACCGGCAAGTCACTTTACTCTTTCCGTAACACATCATCCCGTGACCAACCCTTAGTCACATTGAGCTCATTACGAAGATGTCTTACCGAGTGGGCCCAGAGATACCTCTCCGTCATATGGAGTGACAAATCCCAGTCTCGATTCGTGCCAACCCAACAGACATTTTCGGAGATACCCGTAGTGCAACTTTATAGCCACCCAGTTACGTTGTGACGTTTGGCACACCCAAAGTACTCGTACAGTATCCGGGAGTTGCACAATCTCATGGTCTAAGGAAAAGATACTTGACATTAGAAAAGCTTTAGCAGACGAACTACACGATGTTGCGCTATGCTTAGGATTGGGTCTTGTCCATCACATCATTCTCCTAATGATGTGATCCAGTTATCAATGACATCCAATGTCCATGGTCAGGAAACCGTAACCATCTATTGATCAACGAGCTAGTCAACTAGAGGCTCACTAGGGACATGTTGTGGTCTATGTATTCACACATGTATTACGATTTCCGAATAACACAATTATATCATGAACAATAGACAATTATCATGAACAAGGAAATATACTAATAACCATTTTATTATTGCCTCTAGGGCATATTTCCAACAGTCTCCCACTTGCACTAGAGTCAATAATCTAGTTACATCATGATGAATCGAACACCCATAGAGTTCTGGTGTTGATCATGTTTTGCTCGAGGAAGAGGTTTAGTCAACAGATCTGCGACATTCAGGTCCGTATGCACTTTACAAATATCTATGTCTCCATTTTGAACATTTTCATGAATGGAGTTGAAGCGACGATTGATATGCCTGGTCTTCTTGTGAAACCTGGGCTCCTTGGCTAGGGCAATAGCTGCAGTGTTGTCACAGAAGAGAGTCATCAGGCCCGACGCATTGGGAATAACTCCTAGGTCGGTAATGAACTCCTTCATCCAGATTGCTTCTTGTGCTGCCTCCGAGGCTACCATGTACTCTGCTTCACATGTAGATCCCGCCATGATGCTTTGCTTGCAACTGCACCAGCTGACTGCCCCACCATTCAAAATATACACGTATCCGATTTGTGACTTGGAGTCATCCAGATCGGTGTCGAAGCTAGCATCGACGTAACCCTTTACGACGAGCTCTTCGTCACCTCCATAAACGAGAAACATATCCTTAGTCCTTTTCAGGTACTTCAGGATATTCTTGACCGTTGTCCAGTGTTCCATGCCGGGATTACTTTGGTACCTTCCTACCAAACTTACGGCAAGGTTTACATCAGGTCTGGTACACAACATGGCATACATAATAGACCCTATGGCCGAGGCATAGGGGACGACACTCATCTTTTCTCTATCTTCTGCCGTGGTCGGGCATTGAGCCGTGCTCAATCTCATACCTTGCAATACAGGGAAGAACCCCTTCTTGGACTGATTCATATTGAACTTCTTCAATATCTTGTCAAGATACATCCTTTGTGAAAGACCAATGAGGCGTCTCGATCTATCTCTATAGATCTTGATGCCTAATATATAAGCAGCTTCTCCAAGGTCCTTCATTCAAAAACACTTATTCAAGTAGGCCTTTATGCTTTCCAAGAATTCTATATCATTTCCCATCAATAGTATGTCATCCACATATAATATGAGAAATGCTACAGAGCTCCCACTCACTTTCTTGTAAACACAAGCTTCTCCATAAGTCCGCGTAAACCCAAACGCTTTGATCATCTCATCAAATCGAATGTTCCAACTCCGAGATGCTTGCACCAGCCCATAGATTAAGCGTTGGAGCTTGCACACCTTGTCAGCATTCTTAGGATTGACAAAACCTTCTGGCTGCATCATATACAACTCTTCCTTAAGGAAACTATTAAGGAATGTCGTTTTGATGTTCATTTGCCATATCTCACAATCATAGAATGCGGCAATTGCTAACATGATTCGGACGGACTTCAGCTTTGCTCCGGGTGAGAAAGTCTCATCGTAGTCAACCCCTTGAACTTGTCGATAACCCTTAGCGACAAGCCGAGCCTTATAGATGGTCACATTACCATCCGCATCTGTCTTCTTCCTAAAAATCCATTTATTTTCTATGGCTCGCCGATCATCGGGCAAGTCAGTCAAAGTCCATACTTTGTTTTCATACATGGATCCTATCTCGGATTTCATGGCTTCCAGCCATTTGTCGGAATCTGGGCCCGCCATCGCTTCTTCATAGTTCGAAGGTTCACCATTGTCTAACAACATGATTTCCAGGACAGGGTTGCCGTACCACTCTGGTGCGGAACATGTCCTTATGGACCTACGAAGTTCAGTAGCAACTTGATCTGAAGTTTCATGATCATCATCATTAACTTCCTCTCTAGTCGGTGCAGGCACCACATAAACATTTTCTTGAGCTGCGCCACTCTCCGGTTCAAGAGGCAACACTTCATCAAGTTCTACTTTCCTCCCACTTACTTCTTTCGAGAGAAACTCTTTCTCTAGAAAGGATCCATTCTTGGCAACAAAGATCTTGCCTTCAGATCTGAGGTAGAATGTATACCCAATAGTTTCCTCAGGGTATCCTATGAAGACGCATTTTTATGATTTGGGTTCGAGCTTTTTAGGTTGAAGTTTCTTGACATAAGCATCGCATCCCCAAACTTTCAGAAATGACAGCTTAGGTTTCTTACCAAACCACAATTCATACGGTGTCATCTCAAGGATTTCGACGGAGCCCTATTTAAAGTGAATGCGGCAGTCTCTATAGCATAACCCCAAAATGATAGCGGTAGATCGGTAAGAGACATCATAGATCGCACCATATCCAATAGAGTGCGATTATGACGTTCGGACACACCATTATGTTGAGGTGTTCCAGGCGGCGTGAGTGGTGAAACAATTCCACATTTCCTTAAGTGCGTGCCAAATTCGTGACTCAAATATTCTCCCCCACGATCTGATCGTAAGAACTTGATTTTCTTGTCACGTTGATTCTCAACCTCACTCTGAAATTCCTTGAACTTTTCAAAGGTCTCAGACTTGTGTTTCATTAAGTAGACATACCCATATCTACTCAAGTCATCAGTGAGGGTGAGAACATAACGATAGCCACCGCGAGCCTCAACGCTCATTGGACCGCACACATCAGTATGTATGATTTCCAATAAGTTGGTTGCTCGCTCCATTGTTCCAGAGAACGAAGTCTTGGTCATTTTGCCCATGAGGCATGGTTCGCACGTGTCAAATGATTCATAATCAAGAGACTCCAAAAGTCCATCTGCATGGAGTTTCTTCATGCGTTTGACACCAATGTGACCAAGGCGGTAGTGCCACAAGTATGTGGGACTATCATTATCGACCTTCCATCTTTTGGCATTCACACTATGAATATGCGTAACATCATGTTCAAGATTAAATAAGAATAAACCATTGACCAGCGGGGCATGACCATAAAACATGTCTCTCATATAAATAGAACAACCATTATTCTCAGATTTAAATGAGTAGCCATCTCGCATTAAACAAGATCCAGATACAATGTTCATGCCCAAAGCTGGTACTAAATAATAACATTGAGGTTTAAAACTAATCCCGTAGGTAAATGTAGAGGCAGCATGCCGACGGCGATCACATTGACCTTGGAACCGTTCCCAACGCGCATTGTCACCTCGTCCTTCGCCAGTCTTCGCTTATTCTACAGCTCCTATTTTGAGTTACAAATATGAGCAACCGCACCGGTATCAAATACCCAGGAGCTACTACGAGCGCTGGTTAGGTACACATCAATAACATGTATATCACATATACCTTTGACATTGCCGGCCTTCTTATCCGCTAAGTACTTGGGGCAGTTCCGCTTCCAGTGACCGTTTCCCTTGCAATAAAAGCACTCAGTCTCAGGCTTGGGTCCATTCTTTGGCTTCTTCCCGACAGCTTGCTTACCGGGCGTGGCAACTCCCTTGCTGTCCTTCTTGAAGTTCTTTTTACCCTTGCGTTTCTTGAACTTAGTGGTTTTATTCACCATCAACACTTGATGTTCCTTTTTGATTTCCACCTCCGTTGATTTCAGCATTGAATATACCTCAGGAATGGTCTTTTCCATCCCCTGCATATTGAAGTTCATCACAAAGCTCTTGTAGCTAGGTGGGAGCGACTGAAGGATTCTGTCAACGACCGCATCATCCGGGAGATTAACTCCCAGTTGAGACAAGCGGTTGTCCAACCCAGACATTTTGAGTATGTGCGAGCTGACGGAACTATTCTTCTCCATCTTACAACTATAGAACTTGTCGGATACTTCATATCTCTCGACCCGGGCATGAGCTTGGAAAACCATTTTCAGCTCTTGGAACATCTCATATGCTCCATGTTTCCCAAAACACTTTTGGAGCCCCGATTCTAAGTTGTAAAGCATGCCGTACTGAACCAGGGAGTAATCTTCACTACGCGTCTGCCAAGCGTTCATGACATCTTGATCTGCTGGGAAAACAGGTGCTTCACCTAGCGGTGCATCAAGGACATATGCTTTCTTGGCAGCTATGAGGATAATCCTCAGGTTAAGGACCCAGTCCATGTAGTTGCCGCCATCGTCTTTCAGCTTGGTTTTCTCTAGGAACGTGTTGAAATTGAGGGAAACATTAGCATGGGCCATTTGATCTACAAGACATATTGCAAAGATTTTTAGACTATGTTCATGATAATTAAGTTCATCTAATCAAATTATTTAATGAACTCCCACTCAGACTGACATCCCTCTAGTCATCTAAGTGATACATGATCCGAGTCAACTAGGCCGTGTTCGATCATCACGTGAGACGGGTCATCATCGGTGAACATCTTCATGTTGATCGTATCTTCTATACGACTCATTTCGACCTTTCGGTCTTCCGTGTTCCGAGGCCATGTATGTACATGCTAGGCTCGTCAAGTCAACCTAAGTATATTGCGTGTGTAAATCTGGCTTACACCCGTTGTATGCGAATGTTAGAACCTATCACACCCGATCATCACCTGGTGCTTCGGAACAATGGACCTTAGCAATGGTGCACAATTAGGGGGAACACTTTCTTGAAATTATTGCGAGGGATCATCTTATTTATGCTACCGTCGTTCTAAGCAAATAAGATGTAAAACATGATAAACATCACATGCAATCAAATAGTGACATGATATGGCCAATATCATTTTGCTCCTTTTGATCTCCATCTTCGGGGCGCCATGATCATCATTGTCACCGGCATGACACAATGACATCCATCAACATGATCTCCATCATCGTGTATTCATGAAGTTGTCTCGCCAACTATTACCTCTACTACTGTGGCTAACGGTTAGCGATAAAGTAAAGTAATTACATGACATTTATGTTGACACGCAGGTCATAAATAAATTAAGACAACTCCTATGGCTCCTGCCGGTTGTCATACTCATCGACATGCAAGTCGTGATTCCTATTACAAGAACATGATCAATCACATATATCATTCATCACATCCTTTTGGCCATATCACATCACACGGCATATGCTGCAAGAACAAGTTAGACGTCCTCTAATTGTTGTTGCAAGTTTTTTACGTGGCTGCTATAGGTTTCTAGCAAGAACGTTTCTTACCTACGCCAAAACCACAACGTGATATGCCAATTTCTATTTACCCTTCATAAGGACCCTTTTCATCGAATTCGATCCGACTAAAGTGGGAGAGACAGACACCCGCTAGCCACCTTATGCAACTAGTGCATGTTAGTCGGTGGAACCAGTCTCACGTAAGCGTACGTGTAAGGTCGGTCCGGGTCGCTTCATCCCACGATACCGCCGAATCAAGATAAGACTAGTAACGACAAGTAAATTGTCAAAATCGACGCCCACAACAACTTGTGTTCTACTTGTGCATAGAAACTACGCATAGACCTAGCTCATGATGCCACTGTTGGGGATCGTAGCAGAAATTTAAAATTTTCTACGCATCACCAAGATCAATCTATGGAGTCATCTAGCAATGAGAGAGAGAGAGAGGAGTGCATCTACATACCCTTGTAGATCGCGAGCGGAGGCATTCAAGAGAACGGGGTTGATGGAGTCGTACTCGTCGTGATCCAAATCACCGATGATCCTAGCGCCGAACGGACGACACCTCCGCGTTCAACACACATACAGAGCGGAGACGTCTCCTCCTTCTTGATCCAGCAAGGGGGGAGGAGAAGTTGATGGAGATCCAGCAGTACGACGACGTGGTGGTGGAAGCAGCGGGATTCAAGCAGGGCTTCGCCAAACGCTACTGTAGGAAGAAGAGGTGTCATGGGAGGGAGAGGGAGGCGCCAGGGCTTAGGGTGCGGCTGCCCTCCCTCCCCTCCACTATATATAGGGGCTAGGGGGGGCATGCCCCCTTGGAGATCCCATCTAGAGGGGGGCGGCGGCCCCTCGGGGGGCAACGACCCCCTTAGGGTTTCCAACCAGGGGGCGCATGCCCCCTCGTGGAGCAACGGCCCCCCTAGGGTTTCCAACCCTAGGTGGCTTGGGCCCTTGGGTGGGGTGCACCAGCCCACCAGGGGCTGGTTCCCACGCCACTTCAGCCCATGGGGCCCTCCGGGATAGGTGGCCCCACCCGGTGGACCCCCGGGACCCTTCCGGTGGTCCCGGTACAATACCGGTGACCCCCGAAACTCTCCCGGTGGCCGAAACTAGACTTCCTATATATAAATATTTACCTCCGGACCATTCTGGAACTCCTCGTGATGTCCGGGATCTCATCTGGGACTCCAAACAACTTTCGGTTAACCGCATACTAATATCTCTACAACTCTAGCGTCACCGAACCTTAAGTGTGTAGACCCTACGGGTTCGGGAGACACGTAGACATGACCGAGACAACTCTCCGGTTAATAACCAACAGCGGGATCTGGATACCCATGTTGGCTCCCACATGCTCCACGATAATCTCATCGGATGAACTACGATGTCGAGGATTTAATCAATCCCGTATACAATTCCCTTTGTAAATCGGTATGTTACTTGCCCGAGATTCGGTCGTCGGTATCCCAATACCTTGTTCAATCTCATCACCGGCAAGTCACTTTACTTGTTCCATAACACATCATCCCGTGACCAACCCTTAGTCACATTGAGCTCATTACGATGATGTCTTACCGAGTGGGCCCAGAGATACCTCTCCGTCATACGGAGTGACAAATCCCAGTCTCGATTTGTGCCAACTCAACAGACACTTTCGGAGATACCCGTAGTGCACCTTTATAGCCACCCAGTTACGTTGTGAAGTTTGGCACACCCAAAGTATTCATACAGTATCTGGGAGTTTCACAATCTCGTCTAAGGAAAAGATACTTGACATTAGAAAAGCTTCAGCAGACGAACTACACGATCTTGCGCTATGCTTAGGATTGGGTCTTGTCCATCACATCATTCTCCTAATGATGTGATCCCGTTATCAATGACATCCAATGTCCATGGTTAGGAAACTGTAACCATCTATTGATCAACGAGCTAGTCAACTAGAGGCTCACTAGGGACATGTTGTGGTCTATGTATTCACACATGTATTACGATTTGCGGATAACACAATTATAGCATGAACAATAGACAATTATCATGAACAAGGAAATATAATAATAACCATTTTATTATTGCCTCTAGGGCATATTTCCAACACTCCCTCCTCATCATGGAGAGCGCCGGGATGATGAAGATAGCCACCGGAGAGGGATTCACCCCTCCGGCAGGGTGCCGGAACGGGTCTAGATTGGTTTTCGGTGGCTACGGAGGCTTGTGGCGGCGGAACTCCCGATCTACGTTTCTTTCTGGAAGTTTGGGGTTATATAAGAGGTGTTGGAGTTGGGAACAAGTCAGGGGGTCCTCGAGGCGGCCACGAGGTAGGGGGGCGCGCCCAGGGGAGTAGGGTGTGCCCTCCACTCTCGTGGTGGCCTCGGGACTCTTCTGGCCCATCTCTGGTACTCCGTGGGCTTCTTGTGGTCCAAAAATGTTCTCCACGAAATTTCAGGTCAATTGGACTCCGTTTGGTTTTCCTTTTCTGTGATACTCAAAAACAAGGAAAAAACAGAAACTGGCACTGGGCTCTGGGTTAATAGGTTAGTCCCAAAAATCATATAAAATAGCATATAAATGCATATAAAACATCCTAGATGGATAATATAATATCATGGAACAATAAAAAATTATAGATACGTTGGAGACGTATCAAGCATCCCCAAGCATAATTCCAGCTCGTCCTCGAGTAGGTAAATGATAAAAACAGAATTTTTGATGTGGAATGCTACCTAACATATTTATCAATGTAATTTTCTTTATTGTGGCATGAATGTTCAGATTCGAAAGATTCAAGACAAAAGTTTAATATTGACATAAAAATAATACTACTTCAAGCGTACTAACCAAGCAATTATGTCTTATCAAAATAACATAGCCAAAGAACGCTCATCTGTACAAAATCATATGGTTTGGCTATGCTCCATCTTCGTCACACAAAAATGCTCTCATCATGCACAACCCCGATGACAAGCCAAGCAATTGTTTCATACTTTAGTATTTTCAAACCTTTTCAACTTTAACGCAATACATGAGCGTGAGCCATGGACATAGCACTATGGGTGGAATAGAATATAATGATGAGGGTTGTGTGGAGAAGACAAAAAAGGAGAAAGTCTCACATTGACGCCGCTAATCAACGGGCTATGGAGATGCCCATCAATTGATGTCAATGCGAGTAGGGATTGCCATGCAATGGATGCACTAGAGCTATAAATGTATGAAAGCTCAACAAAGAAACTAAGTGGGTGTGCATCCAACTTGCTTGCTCATGAAGACCTAGGGCATTTGAGGAAGCCCATTGTTAGAATATACAAGCCAAGTTCTATAATGAAAATTCCCACTAGTATATGAAAGTGACAAAATAAGAGACTCAATATTCATGAAGACCATGGTGCTACTTTGAAGCACAAGTGTGGTAAAAGGATAGTAGCATTGCCCGTTCTCTCTTTTTCTCTCATTTTTTATTTGGCCTTTCTCTTTTTTTTTTATTTTTTGGCCTTTCTCTTTGTTTCCTCACATGGGACAATGCTCAAATAATGATGATCATCACACTTCTATTTATTTACAACTCAATGATTACAACTCGATACTAGAACAAGATATGACTCTATATGAATGCCTCCGACGGTGTACCGGGATGGGCAATGAATCAAGAGTGAAATGTATGATAATTTATGCATGGTGGGTTTGCCACGAATACGATGTCAACTACATGATCATGCAAGGCAATATGACAATGATGAAGCGTGTCATAATAAACGAGACGGTGGAAAGTTGCATGGCAATATATCTCAGAATGGCTATGGGAATGCCATAATAGGTAGGTATGGTGGCTGTTTTGAGGAAGATATAAGGAGGCTTATGTGTGATAGAGCGTATCATATCACGAGGTTTGGATGCACCGACGAAGTTTGCACCGACTCTCAAGGTGAGAAAGGGCAACGAACGGTACCGAAGAGGCTAGCAATGATGGAAGGGTGAGAGTGCGTATAATCCATGGACTCAACATTAGTCATAAAGAACTCACATACTTATTGCAAAAATCTACAAGTCATCAAAACCAAGCACTACGCGCATACTCCTAGGGGGATAGATTGGTAGGAAAAGACCATCGCTCGTCCCCAACCGCCACTCATAAGGAAGGCAATCAAAGAAACACCTCATGCTTCAAAATTCTCACACAACGGTTACCATACGTGCATGCTACGGGACTTGCAAACCTCAACACAAGTATTTCTAAATTTCACAATTACTCAACTAGCACGACTCTAATATCACCATCTTCATATCTCAAAACAATCATCAAGTATCAAACTTCTCATGGTATTCAATGCACATTATATGGAAGTTTTTATTATACCCATCTTGAATGCCCATCATAGTAGGACTAATTTTATAACCCAAGCAAATTACCATGTTGTTATAAAGACTCTCAAAATAATATAAGTGAAGCATGAGAGTTCATCTATTTCTTCAAAATAAAACTACCGTCATTCTCTAAAAATATATAAGTGAAGCACTAGAGCAAATGACAAACTACTCCAAAAGATATAAGTGAAGATTAACGAGTAGTCGAATAATTATGGAACTATGTGAAGACTCTCTAACATTTAAGAATTTCATATCTTGGTATATTATTCAAGCAGCGAGCAAAATAAAATAAAATAAAATGACGCTCCAAGCAAAACACATATCATGTGGTGAATAAAAATATAGCTCCAAAGTAAAGTTACTGATGAACAAAGACGAAAGAGGGGATGCCATCCGGGGCATCCCCAAGCTTAGGCTCTTGCCTGTCCTTGAATGTTACCTTGGGGTGCCTTGGGCATCCTCAAGTTTAGGCTCTTGCCACTCCTTACTCCATAGTCCATCCAATCTTTACCCAAAACTTGAAAACTTCACAACACAAAACTTAACAGAAAACTCGTAAGCCCCGTTAGTATAAGAAAATAAATCACCACTTAGGTACTGTTGTGAACTCATTCTAAATTCATATTGGTATAATATCTACTATATTCCAACTTCTCTATGGTCCATACCCTCCGATACTACTCATAGATTCATCAAAATAGGCAAACAACACAATGAAAACAGAATCTGTCAAAATAAGAACAGTCTGTAGTAATCTGTATCATTCGAATACCTCCGTCACTCCAAAAATTCTAAAATAAATGCACTCTCTAGTAAAAAATGGTAGCTAATCTTGTGAGCGCAAAAGTTTCTATTTTTTTACATCAAGATCGCAAAGACTTCACCCAAGTCTTCGCAAAGGTTATACTTGGCACAAACACTAATTAAAACATAAAATCACATATAAACAGAGCCTAGATGAATTATTTATTACTAAATAGGAGCAAAAAAGCAAAGAATAAGAATAAAATGGGTTGCCTCCCAACAAGCGCTATAGTTTAACGCCCCTAGCTAGGCATGATGATTTCAATGATGCTCACATAAAGGATAAGAATTGAAACATAAAGAGAGCATCATGAAGAATATGACTAGCACATTTAAGTCTAACCCACTTCCTATGCATAGGGATTTTGTGAGCAAACAACTTGTGGGAACAAGAATCAACTTGCATAGGAAGGTAAAACAAGGATAACGTCAAGATTTTCAACACATAGAGAGTAAACTTGATATTATTGCAACTCCTACAAGCATATATTCCTCCCTCATAATAATTTTTAGTAGCATCATGAATGAATTCAACAATATAACTATCACAAAACATATTCTTAACATGATCCACATGTATGCAAAGTTGACACTCTTCCAAAATAGTGGGATTAACATTAACTAAAGTCGTGACCTCTCCAAACCCACTTGCATAGTTATCACAATAAGATTCAACACCCTCCAAAATAGTGGGATCATTACTTCCTAAAGTTGACACTCTTCCAAACCAACATTCATCAATATAATCATCATAAGTAGGAGGCATCCCCAAGCTTGTGGACAAAAAATATCATCCCCAAGCTTGTGGCTTTGCATATCATTAGCATCATGGATATTCAAAGAATTCATACTAACAACATTGCAATCATGCTCATCATCCAAAGATTTAGTGCCAAACATTCTAATGCATTCTTCTTCTAACACTTTGGCACAATCATCGGAATCCTTATTTACATGAAAGACATTAAAAAGATGAAGCATATGAGGCAACCTTAATTCCATTTTTTGTAGTTTTCTTTTATAAACTAAACTAGTGATAAAACAAGAAACAAAAAGATTTTATTGCAAGATCTAAAGATATACCTTCAAGCGCTAACCTCCCCGGCAACGGCACCAGAAAAGAGCTTGATGTCTACTACACAACCTTCTTCTTGTAGATGTTGTTGGGCCTCCAAGTGGAGAGGTTAGTAGGACAGTAGCAAATTTCCCTCAAGTGGATGACCTAAGGTTTATCAATCCGTGGGAGGCTTAGGATGAAGATGGTCTCTCTCAAACAACCCTGCAACCAAATAGCAAAGAGTCTCTTGTGTCCACAACACACCCAATACAATGGTAAATTGTATAGGTGCACTAGTTCGGCGAAGAGATGGTGATACAAGTGCAATATGGATGGTGGATATAGGTTTTTGTAATCTGAAAATATAAAAACAGCAAGGTAACTAATGATAAAAGTGAGCGTAAACGGCATCGCAATGCTAGGAAACAAGGCCTAGTGTTCATACTTTCACTAGTGCAAGTTCTCTCAACAATAATAACATAATTAGATCATATAACTATACCTCAACATGCAACAAAGAGTCACTCCAAAGTCACTAATAGTGGAGAACAAACGAAGAGATTATTGTAGGGTACGAAACCACCTCAAAGTTATTCTTTCCGATCGATCTATTCAAGAGTCCATAGTAAAATAACACGAAGCTATTCTTTCCGTTCAATCTATCCTAGAGTTCGTACTAGAATAACACCTTAAGACACAAATCAACCAAAACCCTAATGTCACCTAGATACTCCAATGTCACCTCAAGTATCCATGGGTATGATTATACGATATGCATCACACAATCTTAGATTCATCTATTCAACCAATAAAAGAACTTAAAAGAGAGCCCCAAAGTTTCTACTGGAGAGTCAAGACGAAAACGTGTGCGAACCCCTATGCATAAGTTCACGAGGTCACGGAACTCGCAAGTTGATCACCAAAACATACATCAAGTGGATCACGTGATATCCCATTGTCACCACAGATAAGCACATGCAAGACATACATCAAGTGTTCTCAAATCCTTAAAGACTCAATCCGATAAGATAACTTCAAAGGGAAAAACGATTCATCACAAGGAGATAGAGGGGGAGAAACATCATAAGATCAACCTATAATAGCAAAGCTCGCGATACATCAAGATCATGCTGAATCAAGAACATGAGAGAGAGAGAGAGATTAAACACATAACTACTGGTACATACCCTCAGCTCCGAGGGTGAACTACTCCCTCATCGTCATGGAGAGCGCCGAGATGATGAAGATGGCCACCGGAGAGGGATTCCCCCTCCGGCAGGGTGCCGGAACAGGTCTAGATTGGTTTTCGGTGGCTACGGAGGCTTGCGGCAGCGGAACTCCCGATCTAGGTTTCTTTCTAGAATTTGGGGTTATATAAGAGGTGTTGGAGTCGGGAACAAGTCGGGGGGTCCCCGAGGCGGCCACGAGGTAGGGGGCGCGCCCAGGGGGTAGGGCGTGCCCCCACCCCCGTGGTGGCCTCGGGATTCTTCTAGCCCATCTCCAGTACTCCGTGGGCTTCTTCTGGTCCAAAAATGGTCTCCATGAAATTCCAGGTCAATTGGACTCCATTTGGTTTTCCTTTTCTGTGATACTCAAAAGCAAGGAAAAAACAGAAACTGGCACTGGGCTCTAGGTTAATAGGTTAGTCCCAAAAATCATATAAAATAGCATATAAATGCATATAAAACATCCTAGATGGATAATATAATAGCATGGAACAATCAAAAATTATAGATATGTTGGAGACGTATCAGTCTACCAAGGATAATCGACATGTTGTCGTCCTCGGGCATCTCAAGTATAACAAAGTCAGTCAAAATAGTAACATTAGCAACAACAACGGGCACATCCTCACAGATACCGATAGGTATGGCAGTTGATTTGTCAGCCATTTGCAAAGATATTTCAGTAGGTGTGAGTTTATTCAAGTCAAGTCTTTTATATAAAGAGAAAGGCATAACACTAACACCAGCTCCTAAATCACACACAGCAGTTTTCACATAATTATTTTTGATAGAGCAAGGTATAGTTGGTATTCCCGGATCTCCAATTTTTTTAGGTACTCCATCTTTAAAAGTGTAATTACCAAGCATAGTGGAGATTTCAGCTTCTGGTATTTTTCTTTTATTTGTGATGATGTCTTTCATATACTTTGCATATGGAGGCATTTTCAAGATATCAGTCAAGCGAGTACGCAAAAAGACTAGCCTCAGCATTTCAGCAAAGCGTTCAAATTCTTCATCATCATTCTTTTTAGTTTACTTAGGTGGAAAAGGCATAGGTTCTTGAACCCATGGTTCTCTTTATTTATCGTGTTTTCTAGCAACAAAGTCTCTTTTGTCATATCTTTTATTTTCAGATTGTGGGTTATCAAGATCAACAGGTGGTTCTATCTCAACATCATTGTCTGGTTCTTTATCATTGGTTGGTTGAGAATCTTCATGAACCTCATCATTATCTTTTTCATTATCACTAGGTGAGTGTTCATTACCAGATTGAGTTTCAGTATATGAGATAGAAACTTCATTATCATTGTCAGGAGGTTTTTCTATTTCTGGTTCACTAGGAGCGTGTGAAGTCCTATCATTCTTCCTTTTCTTTTTCTTTCTAGAAGGACTAGGTGCACTAGTGTTAGCTCTTTGTGAATGTTGCTCAATTCTTTTAGGGTGTCCCTCAGGATAAAGTGGTTCCTGAGTCATTTTACCTCCTCTAGTTGTAACTCTAACAGCAAAGTCATGCATATTATGATTCATTTCATCAAGCAATTCTCTTTGAGATTTAGCAACTTGTTCTAACTGAGTTTGAACCATAGAAGCATGTTTTCCAACACCTCTAACATCATTTGAAATTATAAATAATAGGTCACTCAAGCGAGCAATCATATCAGAATTATATTTCAATTGTTTCATAACATTTGCATTGAAGTGATCTTGCTTTCTAATGTAATTTTCAAACTCATAAAGGCATTGACTAGGATGCATATTGCGAGGATTGTCATTGTCATTGAACTTCAGAAGAGAATTTACCTCTACCACCTTAGGCAGCGGTGGTGTATTAAGTTAAGCCCATGTATTTCTTCAATAGGAGGTAAATTTTGAATATCCTCAGCTTTAATACCTTTTTCCTTCATAGATTTCTTTGCCTCTTCCATATCTTCAGGACTGAGAAATAATATACCCCTCTTCTTTGGAGTGGGTTTAGGCGGTGGTTCATGAATAGTCCTATCATCATAATTTTTCAATATGTTATTCAATAATTCTTCAGCTTGTACAATAGTTTGTTCCCTGAAAACACAACCAGCACAACTATCTAGGAAGTCCCTAGAAGCATCGGTTAGTCCATTGTAGAAGACGAGAACAGGCTGGCCCAACCTTGGGCGCCCTATACAAAGCTTTGACTATTTTGGGCGATGTACGTCAAATAAGGCTTTGTAGCTGCATGGGCAGGAACTAACTGGGCTGGCGTCACTGAGCCGTAGCACGCACGCCAAATACGAAGTTCTGCACAAAATAGGTTTTTTAGCAGATGAACGCAGAAAAATGTTTTTTTGTTTTTTTGAACATTCAAAAATATGAATTGGTGAGTATTCTTGGAAACGTGAAATAAATTTTAAACCCTGAACAATTTTCAAAAAATGCGAACAATTGTTTTTTGAATATTCAATTTTTTTCGAAAAACATGAACAAAATTAGAAACATTAATATTTTTTAAATTCACAACCAATATTTTTAAAACATGAAAATTTTACTAAAATACAATTGTTTTAGAATTTTAATTTTCTTAAAGGGTAACATTAAAAACAAATTTAGAAAATGTTTTCTTAGACGAAAATATTTTTTGGATTTATGAACATGGGACTAAAGCAAGAATATTTTAAAATATGGAACATTTCATAAAATGTAATTCTTATTAATAAATCTCAAAGATTTTTGAAAAAAACATAAAAAATTTCAAAATGAGAAAAAAGAAATTTTTAGAAGTTTTAAACATTTTTCAAAGCAAGAACAAAATATTGAATTCTGACCGAACAAAAATTGAAATTATGTATATTTTCATAAATTTTGACTTGATATAAAAAAATAAAAATAAAGATGAAAGAAAGGAGAAGGAAATATAAAAGAGAAAGTGAAAGGAGCAGAAAAGTAAAAATAAAAATAGAACATCGCAAAAGGAAAACGGGTCGGCCCAGTCTTAGGCGCCTTGTAGGCAGGTTCAACTATTTATTGCTTGACGCGACAAATAAGGTCTTCCCGACTGTGTGGGCAATAATAAGTGGGCTGGCTTAGTTGGGCCGGAGCGCGCGTGGCCTAGTTACGAAATTTTGGGTAACCTTTTTTTCTTTTCTAGTGGATAGACGCAGAAAAGTTTAGTACCACCTCGGATAGTAAAAGAATATTTTTGATAGTGAACGGATGAAAAAAAAATGGAGAAACGCACCTTGCTTTATTTATCCATTGTAGAAGATATCAAGTACTTCATTTTTCTTAACAGGATGATCAGGCAAAGCATTAAGTAACCGGGAAAGCCTCCCCCAAGCTTGTGGGAGACTGTCTTCTTTAGTTTGAGCAAAGTTAAATATTTCATGTAAGGCAGCTTGTTTCTTATGAGCAGGAAAATATTTTTCAGAGAAGTAATAAATCATATCATGTGGACTACGCACACAACCAGGAGCAAGAGTATTGTACCAAGCTTCAGCATCACCCTTTAATGAGAAAGGAAATAATTTGATAATAAAGTAGTAGCGAGTTTTCTCATCATGAGTAAAAAGGGTGGCTATATCATTCAACTTAGTAAGATGTGCCACAATAGTTTCAATTTCATAACCATGGAAAGGATCAGATTCAACCAAAGTAATTAACTCTGGGTCGACAGAGAATTCATAATCCTTATCATCAATAAATATAGGTGAAGTAGCAAACTTAGGATCACACTTCATTCTAGCATTCAGAGTTTTTTCTTTATACTTGTGTAGTAATTTCTCTAGATCATCTCTATCATTACAAGCAAGAATATCTCTAGTTGTTTCTTCACTCATAACATAACCTTCTGGTCCCTTAGGCAATTCATATCTAGGAGGGCTAGTTCTAGCAGGTGTTTTAGGAGATTCAGTTTCAAGCTCATCATCAGATTCAACAACATCATGTTGTATTACTCTAGCAATTTGTTCATCAAGAAATTCACCAAGTGGCACATCATCATTATCAAGCAAGGTACTAGCATCATCATAAGCATCATTCATAGTAGAAGTAAGATCATCAATAACTTGCGACATATCAGAAATAATAGCATGTGGTGGTGTTGCAAGTTTATTCATAACAGAAGGTGAATCTAAAGCAGAACTGGATGGCAGTTGCTACCTCTTGAGCACTGCGTTGGTTTTCCCTTGAAGAGGAAAGGGTGATGCAGTAAAGTAGCGGAAGTATTTCCCTCAGTTTTTGAGAACCAAGGTATCAATCCAGTATGAGATCACGCTCGAGTCCCAGGCACCTACACAAACAAATAAGAACCTCGCAACCAACACGATAAAGGGGTTGTCAATCCCTTCACGGTCACTTACGAGAGTGACATCTGATAGATATGATAAGATAATATTTTTGGTATTTTTATGATAAAGAGAAATAAAGATGCAAAGTAAAATAAACGGCAATAGAAATAGCTAAGTGTTCGAAGATAGACCCGGGAGCCATAGGTTTCACTAGTGGCTTCTCTTGAGAGCATAAGTATTATGGTGGGTAAACGAATTACTGTCGAGCAATTGATAGAATTGAGCATAGTTATGAGAATATCTAGGTGTGATCATGTATATAGGCATCACGTCCGTGACAAGTAGACCAAAACGATTCTGCATCTACTACTATTACTCCACACATCGACCGCTATCCAGCATGCATCTAGAGTATTAAGTTCATAAGAACAGAGTAATGCTTTAAGTAAGATGACATGATGTAGAGGGATAAACTCATGCAATATGATATAAACCCCATCTTTTTATCCTCGATGGCAACAATACAATACAATACGTGTCGTTTCCCTTTCTGTCACTGGGATCAAGCACCGCAAGATTGAACCCAAAGCTAAGCACTTCTCCCATTGCAAGAAAGATCAATCTAGTAGGACAAACCAAACTGATAATTCGAAGAGACTTGCAAAGATAAACCAATCATACATAAAAAAATTCAGAGAAGAATCAAATATTGTTCATAGATAATCTGGATCATAAACCCACAATTCATCGGATCTCGACAAACACACTGCAAAAGAAGATTACATCGAATAGATCTCCAAGAAGATCGAGGAGGACTTTGTATTGAGATCCAACGAGAGAGAAGAAGCCATCCAGCTACTAGCTATGGACCTGAAGGTCCGAAGTAAACTACTCACACATCACCGGAGAGGCCATGGAGTTGATGTAGAGTCCCTCTGTGATCAATGCCCCCTCCGGCGGAGCGCCGGAAAAGGCCCCAAGATGGGATCTCTCGGGTACAAAAGGTTGCGGCGGTGGAATTAGGTTTTCGTGGTGCTCTTGGATGTTTGGGGGGTACGTGGATATATATAGGAGGAAGAAGTAGGTCGGTGGAGCAACGAGGGGCCCACGAGGGTGGAGGGCGCGCCCCCTGCCTTGCAGCCTCCTCGATTGTTTCTTGATGCCCACTCCAAGTCTCCTGGATCACGTTCGTTGAGAAAATCACGTTACCGAAGGTTTCATTCCATTTGGATTCCGTTTTATATTCCTTTTCAGCGAAACTCTAAAATAGGCAAAAAAACAACAATTTCTGCAGGCCTCCAGTTAGTAGGTTAGTCCCAAAAATGATATAAAAGTGTAAAATAAAGCCCATTAACATCCAAAATAGATAATATAATAGCATGGAGCAATCAAAAATTATAGATACGTTGGAGACGTATCAAGCATCCCCAAGCTTAATTCCTGCTCGTCCTCGAGTAGGTAAATGATAAAAAAAGAATTTTTGATGTGGAATGCTTTCTAACATATTTCTCAATGTAATTTTTCTTTATTGTGGCATGAATGTTCAGATCCGAAAGATTCAAGATAAAAGGTTAATGTTGACATAAAAATAGTAATACTTCAAGCATACTAACTAAGCAATTATGTCTTCTCAAAATAACATGGCCAAAGAAAGTTATCCCTACAAAATCATATAGTCTGGCTATGCTCCATCTTCATCACACAAAATATTTAAATCATGCACAACCCCGATGACAATCCAAGCAATTGTTTCATACTTTTGAGGTTCTCAAACTTTTTCAATCTTCACGCAACACATGAGCGTGAGCCATGGACATAGCACTATATGTGGAATAGAATGGTGGTTGTGGAGAAGACAAAAAGGAGAAGATAGTCTCACATCAACTAGGCGTATCAACGGGCTATGGAGATGCCCATCAATAGATATCAATGTGAGTGAGTAGGGATTGCCATGCAACAGATGCACTAGAGCTATAAGTATATGAAAGCTCAACGAAAGAAACTAAGTGGGTGTGCATCCAACTTGCTTGCTCACGAAGACCTAGGGCATTTTGAGGAAGCCCATCATTGGAATATACAAGCCAAGTTCTATAATGAAAAATTCCCACTAGTGTATGAAAGTGATATCATAGGAGACTCTCTATCATGAAGATCATGGTGCTACTTTGAAGCACAAGTGTGGAAAAAGGATAGTAGCATTGTCCCTTCTCTCTTTTTCTCTCATTTTTTGGGCCTTCTTCTTTTTTATGGCCTTTCTCTTTTTTTCGTCCGGAGTCTCATCCCGACTTGTGGGGGAATCATAGTCTCCATCACCCTTTCCTCACTTGGGACAATGCTCTAATAATGATGATCATCACACTTTATTTACTTACAACTCAAGAATTACAACTGGATACTTAGAACAAAATTGACTCAATGTGAATGCCTCCGGCAGTGTACCGCGATATGCAATGATTCAAGAGTGACATGTATGAAGAATTATGAACGGTGGTTTTGCCACAAATACGATGTCAACTACATGATCATGCAAGCAATATCACTACAAAAAAAAGACACATCCGTGACATTGTGGGCTGAATGAAAAAAATTCTGTCATACATATGACACTTCTATGACGATAATTGTTACACAACCCGGTATCATCATAGATGTGGTGGGCTCCTACTTCTATGACAAAAAATCATGACAGAAAATGGGCTTTTCGTCCTGGGCGGGCCGGAGACGCAACTGCATGACATTCTTTGGGCCGTCCATGACGGAAAAAAATCGTGGTAGAAGCGAGGGCGAGGAAAATTTCAGGGAGTTCCTGGTTACGGTGGGAGGTCGGGGGCCGAGCGATGCGCATTTCTCTCATACACGTACACGCGTGTGTGCGAGGCGTTGGCTCTAACTGAACCTGAGCGATTGCATTGCAGGCTACGCGTTACTGAACACGAGCAATCAATCGATGGTTGTTAACTGAACCCGATCGAGCGATTCCTTCGCTACTGCTGCTAACTGAAGCCGGTCGATTGGATGAACA
>NC_041386.1:453748919-453759689 GCF_002162155.2 Triticum dicoccoides | reverse complement strand
GTGGAGGGCTGGATGAACAGTAGACGGTGGAGGGGTGGTTGAACACGACCCCGTGGTGTGGAGGGCTGGATGAAAAGTAGACGGTGGAGGGGTGGTTGAACAGTAGCCGGTGGAGTAGCGCGCGGTGGAGGCTAGATGAACAGGAGCCCGTGGAGGCTAGAGGAGGTCGACGGTGGAGATGAACAGTATCCCGTGGAGTCCCGTTTTGCGGTACGCCACACCCCTCCCGATGAACAGGACCCCCGTTTCGACCGTAGGAGGTCCGTTTCGTCCGTTTTGCAGTACGCCACACCCCTCCCGATCAACAGGACCCCCGTTTCGACCATAGGAGGTCCGCTTCCTCCGTTCTGCGGTACGCCAGGCCTCGTTTCCATCGCCTGTTCCGTCCAAGCCCTCCCAATGAACACGAGCACGCATTCCGTTCTGACCCAGCCGGTTGGCTCCCACACATTCCGTTGCCTCCCGATGAACACCATGCATTCCGTTGCCTCCCGATGAACACGACGCATTCTGTTGCCTCCCCATGAACACGACGCATTCCGTTGCCTCCCCATGAACACGACGCATTCCGTTGCCTCCCCATGAACACAACGACGATGCTGTTTCTCCGTTCGGACCTATCCATGTACACGGGCCCTGGCCGTACGTATGCGCGAGTAGGCGTTCGAGACCCTGCCCGTATGTACACATACGTGGCCGTATTTTCTTTCTTGCACCCTGGCCGCTGTGCGTACGTGTACATGCTACGTGCGCGCCTGTACTACGACATGTGCACGCCTCTACTACAACACGTGCGCGCCTCTACATCGACCAGTATGTATGTACACATTTGCGACCAGAATGACAACACTACGTACGCTTCGACCAGGTGGGTCCTTACTGTCACGCACTTGCTTGCCTGCAAAGATGTAGCTGGTGGGTCCCAGCAGTTAGGGGGCGAATCGTTTTGTTTTTTTTGCCCAGACGCACTTCCTTGCGTGCGAAGGTGTAGCTGATGGGTCCCAGCAGTCAGGGGGGTGAATCATTTTTTTTGTTTTGCCCGGACGCACTTCCTTGCGTGCGAAGGTGTAGCTGGTGGGTCCCAGCAGTCGGGGGGCGAATCATTTTTTTCGGACGCACTTCCTTGCATGCAAAGATGTAGCTGGTGGGTCCCAGCAGTCAGGGGGGCGAATTGTTTTTTTTTCGGACGCACTTCCTTGCGTGCGAAGATGTAGCTCGTGGGTCCCAGCAGTCAGGGGGCGAATCATTTTTTTCACGAAATATGGTGGCCCGTCCGGTGGGTCCCCGCTGTCAGGTGGAGGAATAATTATTTTGCGCGTAATAAGGAGGCACTTCCTTGCAGCTGCCGTGGACCGAGCTATCAACCTCTCCACGTACAGTCCACGTCCGATGGAAGTCGTTCCTTGACCATGTTGACCACGCCGCGCCGAGAGCACCAGGGCGGTGGACGATGGTGAGGCCTAGGAAGGGGACGACGCGGAGCCGAGGAAGACGCGGCAGTGGATGCACACGCGGGGAGGAGTACGAGGGTTCACTGGTTTGGCTCCGCTGCCGTCGCTGCAGAATAACAGGGGGTGTGGGTGAGTGGAGGGATGGCCTAGCCAGCGGTTGGAGTAGTAGGGGGCGGCGAGGCCTCCGCAGCAGCACAATCGGCCACGAGAGGCAGGAGCAGGCAACACGACCGGCGCTGCTTTGGGCGGCTGGAGCAAGAAGACCAGAGGTTGAAGAAGAATGACGGCTGTTGGATGGACATCGTACGGTCACTGCAGCTAGAATCGTTTATATTGACTAAGTTGACAAAGCCCTTGGTACGTCAAATTAGTAGGCCCATAGGTCAGCTTCCGAAACGGTGCGCCCCAGATGTCAGGGGGAGGAATCATTTTTTGGGCGGGTGAAGCTAGAATATCCGAGATTGAAGAAGCACGGCATCTGTTGGATGGACATCCAACGGCCACTGCTGCTAGAACCGTGTGTTGACTATAAGTTGACAAAGCCTTGCATACGCGTCAACTCTGTTTTTTTAGGGGATGCGTCAACTTAGTAAGGCCAGAAGTGTGTGGCAGAGAACTTATCGCCCATTTGAGATTTTTAAGAATGTGTAGGCCATTTTTGAATTCTAATGGAATTTACTACAGCCCATTTACAGTTTGTTAAAAGTACAGCCCATTTCAACCAACCGTTCAAAACATAATTCAATAAAATTTCCCACATTTTGATGGGATCCGAAATATTTTTATCCCGAAATTTCTAGTCTGATTAAATACAATTTCAATATAAATTTATGTTACGTAAAAATCCAACGAAACATTGCGCTCGCAACAATTAATGAAATTAAAATTTTCAATATCCAAAAATAATATTTTATAAAGTAATCACTTGTTTGGTGATTTTTTATAGTTACTGCCCAGTTTTTATAATTACATCTCATTTATTATTTCTTAAAGCCCATTTTCTTGTTAAGCCTAATGCGTCCCTCTTAGGAAAGATTTGCAGCCCAGCGGGGCAGAGAATAACAACTTGACCTTGCCTGGGTATTCCTAAAAAAAGTATAGCTGGACTAGCCATTTTCAGCTTGAAAAAAATTAATATCTGGGCTGGATATCTGGCCCGGGCTAGACGGGCCACAACCCTCCTAGTTAATACCTGCAGCGATGTTTTCATTGTTGTTCATAGGAAAAAATTAATATCTGGGCTAAACATCGAAAAACTCTGCAGTGCTCACACCTCAAAAACACAAATACTGGTCGAGCTGCTTGGCCCAGCTCTCGGCCGCTTCTTGTGCAATTCTCTCGTTTATTGACTACTCCCTCCTTTCTGGTTTATAAGGCTCAATTCAAAAATCTCACCAACCAAGGTAGATGATGAGTGGTGGAATATTTTTGTAGTTTGCAAAAGCACCCAATTAATGCTCTTGTTTTCCTCAAAAAATTATGTTTACGAATGCATTAATTGCAATGCATGCATGCATAAAGTGCATGCATTGGTCAGTTTTCTCTTAATACTTGCATGCAATGATTTAATGCACCTTGAAGTCTGAACATGTGATGGGGAACAACCAAATTGAGCCTTATAAAATGGAAAAACTAAAATTTTGAGATAAGCCCTATAAACCGGAAAGGAGGGAGTACTACATGGGTTGACAATGATGTGGGACCGTGATGTCAGGAAACCAGGAGGAAGCAAAATAAATTATAGTTTATATATATATATAAGGAGGCACTTGCGTACGTGAGGCTATGGACCTGGTGGGTCCCCATTGTCATCCTCTCTAAGTAAAGTCATCTCCTCGCCCGCGCGCGCTTTCCGCCCGAAACAGTTAGCGCCGCCCGCCCCGCTTCCCGGTGCAGGCGATTGCTCCACCTTCAAACGACACAAGTGTCGTCCGTCCGTCCATCTGCCACCCACATTAATGATACACGGTTGCCGAGGCGGCTACTCCGGCACCACACATCCGTCCCTCCGCCCGCCCACCATTGCTATATAAACTGCTGCGCCGGCCATAGCCACAGTCATCTGCATCCGTTCCCTTTCTCCTGTCCACACCACTACTGCCCACTATGGCTTCCTCGCGCTCCAGCACTCTTCGGGACGGGCAGACGACGGACCACAAGGAGATGGCAGCCATTGCTGCCGACCGGCCGGCCGGCAGGCAGCCGGAGGACGACGATCCCAATGGAGAACATGGTAGTCGATGATCCGGCGCCAACCCCCTCATCCGTGCCATCCTCGCCGGTGCATTGCACCATGACCATCGGCGAGGCCCGTGCCCAATATATGGACAGGGTGAGGCAGATGCGTGAGGAGCAGTTTCGAGAGGCGCAGGCCGCCGCCTACAACCACCATCTCCTCTAGGAGCACCTGCAGGCGGAGGAGCAGATCGCCGCGGAGCGGGCAGAGCAGGAGGCGCTGCTCGACTCGTACCACTCCGCCCACAAGGGCCGCCTCGAGCGCTGGCGATACCGCATGCAGGTGGCGGAGGCTGCGGTCGCCTACAAAGAGGCTAGCAAAGAGGGCGATGAAGCGGGTGAGGCGCTGTTTGGCGAGACCGAGGACGAGGCAAAGGACAATGCCGGCTCCGACGAGTCTCCGCTCCGCTAGCGTCGACGAGGCCCTGCTCTGCCGAGGCCCCGTGGCGCCAACAACGAGGCAGAGGACACCGCCGGCTCCGCCGAGGCCCCGCCCCACCAACAACGAGGAAGAGGACATCGTCGGCTCAGCCGAGGCCCCACCCTGCCGACAACGAGATAGAGGACATCGCCGGCTCCATCGAGGCCCCGCCCCGCTGCCAACGAGGCCGTGCCACATAGAAAACAAGGAAGAGTAGAACACGGTAGGTCGCCGTCGCTCGGGTCCAAGTAAGGCTACCGTTGCTACCCTTCGGTTGAAGCCAAGCTAGGCGGGTTGACCATTGACGGCCGGTTAGCTTCTTGGCGGCGATGTGGAGTCGGAGAGCTGCGCTAGAGAAGAACGTTGCTTCTACTTAACTGCTGGTGCAGTTGGCTGACTGACACGTGGGCCCAATAGGCCACATGTCAGTTACACAACTACACCTGCAGTTAAGTCACTGAAGCTTCTGTTCGGCTCAGCGGGACACAGGTGGGTAGCTTCGGTTAATTAATTATACCTCCAGCGCACCCCTTTTTAGTTGAAGAATGTATGAAATGTAATGAAATCCGGCATGTTTATATGAAATCCGACCGTGTATGAATGAATTTATTTCGATTAGTTCGAATTCCTGTATTACTGGCATTGGATGAACATGCAAAACAATACATACTAGCATTATTCCTAGGGTGATCACCTCGTTTGCAGTAGTTTCACATGTACTCCCTCCGATCCTTTCTAGTCTGCATACAAGTTTTGTCTGCAGTCAAAGTATCTCTACTTTGACCAATCTTATACAAAATAGTATGCACTTTCACAATGTGCGAAATAAAAAGGAACAGAAGGAGTACAAAGAGTTTGAGCAGCTTTCTAGCGTTTCTGTACATTGCAATCAAACACACAGGCCTGGCAATTCATAGAGAACATTCAAAACAATCGATGATTTTGCATCTCAGCGACTCACATGTCAGAGGCAATATTTACTTCACAACTAAAGAATAAAGAAAAAATTGATCGACACTGCTGATAGCAAAGGACGTCCCATTTGGAGATATCAAATGCATGTCTTGCTAAAATCAATGAGCAAAGTTTGACAAGGTTGTCCCATTCCAAAATATAAAATGCTTACGATTGTGGAATGGGCAGGGTTTGCCATCAGTTCGGACATTGACATGGCACCTCGTGCTAAATAAACCAGCTGTCTTTTTGTGCAGTTCCACCAAAATCAACCAAATTCGCGCGTAGCTTGTATGATTTCGCCCTTATATGTTGCAACGCCTTGAACTTATCGGCACCTCCTTTCTTGTGGTGGAAATGAATGGTTCGATGTATTCATGAACATTTTGTGCAGTTCCCATTGAAATCAAGCTGAGCACCCCTGTTTGCACAAATACAAAAAAGTGATTAGTATAAAGCAAACTATACTATGAATTGACAGTTTCAACAGGCACATACATGGTCCATGTAGAGCACACTTTTAGAAAAATGGAACTCACCAGAAAGAATCCTAGAACAACATTGTACTCGCGCATCACAGCAAAAAAATGGAGATTTGTCAGTCCTTCTGAGCTTAAGTTAGTTTGGTCTTGTGGGGAGTAATGTAACCATCCTTCAACTGCTCCTTCTGATGAGAAGATAGACAGGGCTTCTTCATCCTGGCATAATCGGAACTAGTCACTTCACGTACTCCATATTCTTCTTCAGAGGAAGATGATCCTATTGTGCAAAGACAAGAGGACTACTAAATGCTAGCATCCCTGTTTGCTCGAAAAAAAGGAAAGGAAATATTTAAAACAGCACAGATGAAGCACTTCTCAAGGACAATACCACTTTTTCATGACAGTATCTAAACAGTAGCACAACACCAATAGAGATGACAAAGCTCAATCATATGGATGAAATCAGTGGGCGAGTACCAACCTTTGTCAGGAGGCTTATTGTGTAGAGCATACAGATGAAGCACTTCTCCGGAACCATCTGTTGCTATCTATGGTGGTGGCCATGCTTACTATATACTCCTCGATTAGTTTAATGTTTCCAACATCTTCTTGTGCAGTTCCACTAAAATATATGGTATCTTCAAAGAAGATCCCTGTTTGCACAAGTTGAGATAATTACATATTACATTAAGAGTGGCATCAAATCAGTGGCAAAACAATTGCTCGTTCCAACCATAGCAATAAATTAAGATTCAAAACTATATTATTACTTGTGTCATCACAGTTCCAGTGCTTCATTACAACACCGGGAGTTGATTTTTGTTTTTCTTCCGCTTGTTCTTCCCCTTCATCACTTGGTTCAATAACAGACAAGCTTCGCCTTCAATGTAAGATTTGGCATGTCAATTAGGGAGCACAAGTATAGTACTAAACTTAATTTTCTGATGAAAGTGGCAAAATACAGGCCAGTAGTAGTGAAATATCCTTATCTTACCTCAATGGGATATTATGGTGCACATACAGATTGTAAGTCTTGTCTCCATTTGTGCAGTTCACTAAAATCAAGCAACATTATCGTACAAGTAGCACAACATATGAAAGCACACTAAAGAATCATGTGAAAGAAGGCTAGTACTGACCTCTCATGATGCGGAATTCAAACAACTCACAAGAAGAAGATCTGAACCAAATTTGCCTTAATGGATAGGAAGTAAGATCTCCGCTTGTGCAGTTCCACTAAGATCAAGCAATCAAGCAACGTTGTCGGTGTGACATTTTGGTTGAACTACACAAAACACTCTTAAAACAAAAGTGTTTTGTGCGGTGCAACAAAAGGTCACAATGGCAATGAGGTGAAGTAGACAGCCCTGTTTACACAGAGGTGCAAAGAAAACAATTAGTGGTCAATAACGGTGGATGACACAGAAGCCAACAAAAAGAAGCATCTACCTTATCTAAATGGGAAAGAAAGCAAGACAGTAGAATTTCTCAAACAGTGGCATTACTAATATTAACATAGAGATTGTGTTAACAATAAAATTCGTTAAACATGTAATTTGCTTTTAACTATGGCATTGCATCAATTTTCCAGCGGCATTATTAGAGGGTGTTTGTTTACAGGGACATTTTGGTGTAGGGACTAAAAAAACTCCGTGTCAGTCCCATCTAAACCAAACAGGAGGGACTTTTAGGGAGTAAAAGTGTAACACCCACGATGCGGCTATATCTCCCACGTGTGGGAGCACAACTTAGAGGCATAACCTCATTGTAGCATGTCACAAGAGGGGTAATCTTTACACATCCCATGTACTGAATAAGAAAGAGGTACATATTTGGCTTACAATTGCCACTTCACACAATACATGAATAAAGCATTACATCATCCAGATACAATCAAGGTCCGACTACAGAACCAAAATAAAAGAAGACTACCCCTAATGCTATAGATCCCCGATCGTCCCAACTGGGCTCCACTACTGATCAACTGGAAATGAAACAACACAATGCATGAGATCTTCATCGAGCTCCTCCTTGAGCTCGGTTGCGTCACCTGCACGATATCATCGGCACCTGCAACTGGTTTTGGAAGTAATCTGTGAGTCACGGGGACTCAGCAATCTCACACCCTCGCGATCAAGACTATTTAAGCTTATGGGTAGGGAAAAGGTATGAGGTGGAGCTGCAGCAAGCACTAGCATATATGGTGGCTAACTTACGCAAATGGGAGCGAGAAGAGAAGGCAAGGCACGGTCGTGAACTAGAAGTGATCAAGAAGTGATCCTGAAACTACTTACGTTCAAGCATAACTCCAACACCGTGTTCACTTGCCGGACTCCGCCGGAAAGAGACCATCACGGCTACACACGCGGTTGATGCATTTTAGTTAAGTTAAGTGTCGAGTTTTCTGCAACCGTACATTAACAAATTCCCATCTGCCCATAACCGCAGGCACAGCTTTCGAAAGTTCAAATCCCTGCAGGGGTGTCCCAACTTAGCCCATCACAAGCTCTCACGGTCAACGAAGGATATTCCTTCTCCCAGGAAGACCCGATCAGACTCGGAATCCCGGTTACAACACATTTCGACAATGGTAAAACAAGACCAGCAAAGCCACCCAAATGTGCCGACAAATCCTGATAGGAGCTGCACATATCTCGTTCTCAGGGCACACCGGATTGTCCAAGGTTCCGGTAGGCCAGCCCAGAGTTGCCCCTGGTGGCCACCGGCAGCTGACAGGTTGGACCAACACTCAGAGGAGCACTGGCCCGGGGGTTAAAGATGACCCTTGAGTCTGCAGAACCCAAGGGAAAAAGGCTTAGGCGGCAAATGGTAAAACCAATGTTGGGCCTTGCTAGAGGAGTTTTATTCAAGGCAAACTGTCAAGGGGTTCCCATTATAACCCAACTGTGTAAGGAACACAAAATCAAGGAACATAACACCGGTATGACGGAAACTAGGGCGGCAAGAGTGGAACAAAACACCAGGCATAAGGCCGAGACTTCCACCCTTTACCAAGTATATAGGTGCATTAACTAAATAAGAGATATTGTGATATCCCAACAAAAATCCATGTTCCAACATGGAACAAACTCCATCTTCACCTGCAACTAGCAACGCTATAAGAGGGGCTGAGCAAAGCGGTAACATAGCCAAACAATGGTTTGCTAGGGCAAGGTGGGTTAGAGATTTGACATGGCAATATGGGAGGCATGATTAAGCATGTGGTAGGTATCGCAGCATAGGCATAGCAATAGAGCGAGCAACTAGCAAGCAAAGATAGAAGTGATTTCGAGGGTATGGTCATCTTGCCTGAAAAGTTCTCCGAGAAGACGAAAGCTTGATCCTCATAAACGTTCTCAACGGGTACCTCGAACACGAACTTGTCTCCCGGCTCTACCCAAAGCAAGAACACAAGCAAAGGGAGACACAATCAACCACGTGCAATGCACAAGCAACATGATGCAAAACATGGCATGATATGCGGGATGTGATATGCAATGCATATGCATGCTTCAGAAAGGAAAGATTGAACCTGGCCTCAACTTGGAAAACCAAGAGTGCCGCTGGAAAGATGAGTTCATTTCGGTCGAAATCGATATATAGATCACCGGAATCGGATGCATGGTTTGTAAATGGCAAGCAAAACAAATATGGCACCGATCTGCGATTAACAGCACGAGGCCATCTAAATGCATCAAGAACAACAAGCTACTGCACTCTAACATAACAACAAAGCACATGGCAGGGATCCATTCAAGATGCTTGACAAAACATGAACACTGAGCTACGGCTAATTCACTCAATAGTAGGTTCAAACAAGCATGGCAAAAGAGCAAAAGATATCAGTATCTCAGACTTAGTGAAAATAACAACATGCCAGGAATTAACATCAGGAAGCAATGTTTAGAGAAAGATAACAACATGCTACAGGAACATATCATGGCAAAGCAAGGCATGGCATGAAGCTACTCAAAGCATAAAACAAAAGTACCTTACTGACCATAAGCCAAATGGGATCAGAAGATACAATGGCAACCATGCGAACATAGCAACTTCCGTTAACAGATTCAGACTTAGCAGAAAACTGGGACATGGCAAAACAGATTTACGTAGGCATGTTTACGAGCTCGATGCACTCACCACAAGGCATTGCATGACAAACTAAGCATACTACCAGCAAGAAGACATGGCATAAAAGCTAAACATGGCAAGAACAACCTCATAGCATGCAAGGATAAACTACAACAACCTTGGCAAAATTGAATAACATGTAAACAATCTGCCAGGAACATTTTATAGCAAAAGTAGAGCAAGATTGAGTCAATCTAGGGTGCTCCATAATTGCAACCAAAGACATGGATGGATAGAGCACAACAATATCTCAAAATGATCCTTACTGAACATGCTCAAAAGAGGCATGGATCACTCTGTAGCAACATGAATACATGGCATAAAAATATTATCAGGGAAAAGACTTAGAAGATTTCTAAGACCTTGAAATCAGCAACATCACGAGAGCTACTTTGCATGCTTGTGCTAGTCACCACAGAGATCACAAAAATACATGGCATACACCCCTATAAAGATGGCATGGCATACTTCAAAACACATGTAGGGCTCAAGTCCATAGGAGGCACACATTAAACATGGCAAAAATGACAAATGTCCAAATTCTGATAAGAATCTAAAACTAACATTACATAGCACTCTTGCAACAGCATTTTGGGCATCAAGATGAACTCAAATGAACATGGTGCAATGAAATGAAATGAAGAGGGCATCATGATAAACATTTCGTTATATCATATTCACAAATCTGATATACATGCACCAAGTTACACCATGTTCAACACGCATGTAAGATGAGGGTTTTTAGGGACTTAGTGAAAACAACCTCGGGGCAAAGCTGGACGGGGACATTCGGGACGGCGCGGTGCGGGGCTTCGGGCGTGTTTGGATCGAGGGTTGAGGCAACACTGGGACGACACGGTCCCGTGGCGGGTCGAGGGCGTCGGCGGCAAGCTCGACGCCGGAGACGGGGGAGACATGGATCTGGCCGGATCTGGGGCGGGGATCGCCAGATCCGGCGGCCAGCAGAGCAGGGGCGAGCGGCAGCGAGCTCGGCATGGAGGCGGTGTTCGGCGGGGTCGGCGGAAGAGCGGCATTCGGCGGCGGCGCGCGGCTCGGGCGTCGGCGGCCTGCGGTCGCCGTAGGGCGCAGGTCCGGC
>NC_041386.1:453741242-453748483 GCF_002162155.2 Triticum dicoccoides | reverse complement strand
GGCCCGGGGCGGGCCGCGGATGGGCCCTGGGCGGGGCGGGAGAGAGACCAGGGGCGTGTGGCGCCTCCTGAGTGGCTGGAGGGGCATCAAGAGGCGACGTGGCGGTGGGGGATTCGCGGAAGCGGCGGATCAGGTGGCGGTGCGGCCGTTGTGACGCTGACAAGTGGTGGAGGAGGAGGGGCTAGGCGTGGAATGCGAGGAGGGGGGGCGGCGGCTGCAGGTTAGGGGTGGCTAGGGGATAGAGTTTGTCCAAAAATGGACTAGGGGAAGTTTAAATAGGAAAAGGGGGCTAGGAGACGGGGTTTTGCTCCGTTTTCGGACCCTCGGATCATGATCGGACGGCTCCGAGCAAAGGGTGGACTAGGTGAGCTGTGAAGAGAGGCCTCGGGCTGAGAGGGGAGAAGAGAAGTGAGGCCCGGCGACTGCTCCAGATACCGAAACGTCTGGCGAGAATACCGGCAACGGTGCCGCTATATGTTTAACGGTTGGGCTATCAAACGAGCTCCGAATGCGATGAAACTTGACAGGCGCTCTGTCGGTGGTGAACCAAGGCCGCATGGCAACTCTCGGTCCATTCCGAGAATGTTTAACACCCGCTCACAACAAGAGACAAAAGGGGGACACCGGTGGACATAGGAGCGCCGGATTGCAAAACGGACAACGGGGAAAATGCTCGGATGCATGAGACGAACATGTATGCAAATGCGATGCACATGATGACATGATATGAAATCCATGACACGCAAGCAAGTGACAAGGCAACCACAGCGAATAATTGGAAGACACCTGGCACATCGGTCTCGGGGCGTTACAAAAACTGCGCATTTGGGACTAAAGAAAGAAGACCCCGAGGGAGTCTTTTTGGGACTTTTTCCAACAGTTGCCCCTGCCACGCATCGCACCTTGTCTCTATTAGTTCATTACTAGGGGTAACATGGTCTTTTAGCATGTCATTTAATAACCTCTAGTCCATGTTTAGTCCCTGGAACCAAGCAGGTAGGGACTGGGGAGTTTTTAACCAAACAGGGCCTTAGATTAACAATAGCTAATGAGTTGCACGGGACAGTGGACGCACCAGCACCATGTGCATCTACCGATGTACTGTGGTCATGCATAGTCTGTTGCAACAAAGAACAAACAACCAAGGAGCATATTTGTGTTGGTCCTAGTTTTGTTATCTTTAGACACCTTTCCCTATGTGAGCGCAGCAAATCTAGTCCTGCTCAAACTCTACAGCCTTGTCCCTTCCTTTCCTTTTTGAACTAGTACTTTTGCCCCTTCATTTCCTCTTTGAACCACGTCCTAGATTTATGCGATACAACTTTCCCCACTACTTTCCCCCATTCCTTTCCTCTTGGAACCACGTCCTAGATTCATGCTATACAACTTTCCCCCTTCATTTCCTCTTTGAACCACGTCCTAGATTCATGCTATATACAACTTTTCCCACTACTTTCCCCCACTCCTTTCCTCTTTGAACCACGTCCTAGATTCATGGTATACATGCAGCTAGAGCAATGCATGTGGAGTAAGTAAATTATACCTTAAGGTTCTTGCGGCGTGGTTCGGTGGGCGACGGGACGTCGGCGAAGAAGAAAGGGTCGGAGGCCCTCCCGCGCCGCCGCTGGGTGGAAAGTGAACAGTTGCGTCGGTAGTCCCTTGCCGACGCGACAGCGTTAAGCCTCCTTCCCTTCCCGGCGGACGAATCCTACCATCTCTTTGAGCAGCAGTGAGGGCAGAGAGAGGACAACGAAGTCTTGTTTAGATCTGGAGAGGGCGAGAGAGTGTGAAGAGAGCAACTACAAGCGCGGAGGCTCCAGCGGGAGAGGGCGAGAGAATGTGAAGAGAGAAACTACAAGCGCTGAGGCTCCAACGTGTATATATATACTGGAGAGAGAGTGTGAAGCGTGCAAATCCTAGAAAACATTTTGACCAGTCAAAGAATCCTCCTAGCACAAATTATGCTCAAGTGTAGTTATCGAATCCGAGACCTCAAGTTTGATGAGCGAACATGCTAACCAGCTACACAACCCTCCCGTTATGTTCAACGAGAGGGAAATAACCTTTTATACATTCCTGCATTCGTGCGACAAGCATGCCGTGTTTTTTTTTGGTGTGTGTGGGAGTCATTGGGATTTCAATCATAATCGTGTCATGTGGTTTTGGTGGTAAGACTATCCACAGTGGTGTAGAAATAATGCAGCCTTAGTCACCTTACCTCTCTCCACGTAGTACGTTGGGTCCCACCAGTCAGAGGGTGAAACAAATAAATTAATAAGAAAAACTAAAAGCGCCAGCGGTGTTTCTTACCTCACACATCTCGCTACTGCTCGGGAACACTATCCAATTGATCCCTATGTTCGCTCACGTACTATTTTAAGTGAATTCTTATTATAACATGCACACAAATTTTGGGCACTTGTATTTGACTTAAGTCAGTGTGCCACCGTATCTCGTATACTTACTACTCCCTCCGTCTAGGTGTAATAAGTCACGTTAGAAGGTGCAACGGGACCAAGGTGTGTGTGTGTGTGTGTGTTTCATAGCATGTGTGTGTTAGAAAGAGCGACAGATCGACCTACTCCTACAGAGAGATGTTGTGTAGTGTACGATTTTAGCCGCGAGAGTTGGTGAATCCTCTCGTTTCCGGGCGTGTCTGGTAGGGACATGCAGACAACTGCCACGCCCGCTCCTGACCAGCCTGGCCCACCCAAAGCTCCTCCATCGCCCGCGCGCGCTTCCCGCCTGAAACGGACAGCGCCGCTCCAAAGAATCGGTGCCGCATTCATGCCCGGGCAGAGCGGACGCGACCTCTCACTGGCGCAAGAGTGATGGTTGCTTCGTCCGTCAACCTTACTGCTGGGTCTATGTGATTTTATGGCTCATTGGTCTTTATTACTGAGGTGGTAGGACTGCTAGATGTCCCACACTTTCGGCGAAAGGAGGTACTACTACTAGATTACAATTTTCTCCATTCTTACAGCGGAGGCGTGCAAGAGCAGTGAAAACACGCAGGCTCAGTGATTACATGGCCCACCTCACACTATCACTGTGCGACACCTAACTCTTTACATAGTACTCCCTCCATTCCTAAATATTACGAGATGAGTCCCCGCGCGTTGCTACGGAACAGCGGTATATCTCTCTGCGCAGAATTATCAATTTCATAGAACTAAAAAAACTCTATAACCACATGACAAATGTGGTAGCCAAACTAAATAAACTCCCATCATCATTTAGATCATCCCACGTAAGGAAAAAAGATCAGCCAACTCCTACAACATAATGGGATTATATTTTTCTTTTGACATGTTAATGGGACTTAAAAGCTCACTTACATGCATGCTACCGGTGCATGCTTGCATGCAGACATGTTGATGTGATTTAAAACCCACTCACATGCATGTGCCATAGTATTTCTGCATGCTTGCATGTGGCTTAGCACGGAGCCTCTCAACGTCTAGATCAGACGGCTATTATGGAGTGATTTACTTCATCTAACGGCTACATCAATTTTGATGATGTGGCTCAAGGAGAGGATAGAGAATTCCTAGTAGTGGGGGCTAGCTATTACTAGTAGATAAGTCTTTGTAGAGATTCCACTACATACGGAACAAAATGAATGAATCTACACTTAAAATGCATCTATATACATTCGCATGTGGTTCATGGTGACATCTCTACAAAGACTTATATTTAGGAACGGGGGAGACGACGTACTAAGCAAGCTTCTCCTCGTTCTGCGAGTTGATGGGACACATCAAAAGTACTCTAGTGTATAGAGCCTTGCCTCTAAGGTAGGCCCCACATGGCTTGCCTCTTTTTTTAACATAACACGTCAAGTCACAATTTGTTTGTTCACCCGTGGTAGACGATCCTCCCTCCACCAAGTGGACAACCAGTACACGTGCCAAATTACCACGTGGGCTGCCTTTTTCGTACAGAAATGAGCTCCATCGTGTACCCGCGTGGGTGTGGTTGGGAAAGAGACGAGAGTACGTGCGCCGTGCATGCACCTCTTCTCTTCGTGCACGTCCCCCACCTACGTGGGTGTGTGTGAGAGATACAAACCGCGTTCGTGAGTGTTTTTTGTTTTGGGGTGGGGGTGGGATGGGGGTTGATTTCGTGAATTATTTGTGGGAATATGTGTCGATGACATCTCAAACAAAATTTTGCATGCAATGTGTGTGAAATGGAGGACTATCCATATCATACATAGAGGGTCGGGCAATCCATGAGAAGAGAGGGAGGGGTCATAGCTATCGATAGAGTCGAAGAGAGGATCAAGTGGGTGGGTGCAAGATCGATGAAGAGAGCCATCGAAATTGTGTGTGTGTGTGTGCAAGACAAAGATATAGGGCGACTGGCCTACCGGAACGTTAGAGGGCACATGTCAAGTTTGTGTGTGGTAGGGAGACATGACTAGAGCGCTCAATGTATCGGTGTGTGTGGGGGGAGGGGTGGGGGAGGGGTAGGCAGAGGCCTAACTATAGAGGTAGAACGACTCGTATATGTGTTGAGAAGGAAAGACCCAGCTATGTCTTGAGGGAGATCGGTCGACATCCATACATAACTGAAGGACGAGAAATATGATGGGACAGAGAGAGAGAGAGAGAGAGAGAGAGAGAGAGATAGGAGAGAGGGAGGGAAAGGGGTAGAGTGCTGGATGGGTGATGGAGTTGCTTCTCGAAGATGGTGGGAGAGGCCTAGTAGACAAACTGAGGGTGGAACTGCAATGTTATCAATAAGAGTGGGGATGTGTTTCTGTGTGTGCCTGTGCATGATAGATCTGTCGGGACGCATCCATGGATGATGAAGGGGAACCATGTGTTTGGTAAGCAAACCTAACTAGATCGGTAGATCAATTGTTGTTTGTCAGAGGAAGGGAGAGACACAATTAATGAGGTAGATCGATTGACGTGTGGGTAAAAACGAGTTATAAGGACCTAGCTAGCTATATGTATAGCGAGAGATCGGTCGGTGTACGTCCATTTGTTAGAGGCAAATAAGGCCCAACGACACAGATAGACAGAGAGAATGGAGCTAGGAGGTGGTGCGAGAGGCCCAACTACTAGCTAGATAGGGGGAGGAGTGTGCGGTTGTGAGATCGATGAGAAGAGGGGCGAGAGTTTACACGTGTGTCTGACCGTATGAGAGACACGAGGCAAGGACACATAAAGGAGGAGATTTAAGGTGTGTGTGTGTATGTTGTAGGCAGGCATCGCTGGAGAGGTTTATCAATCGGTGTGTGTCGGAAAGGAGTTGTGGAGACTCTGGGAGAACGACCTAAAGAAAAAAAATGAATGTGCCCAATGTATAGAATGTCGAGGGAGGGGGAGGGCGAGGAGGGCGTGTGCATGCACGAGAGAAGGTTAGTGGTATCTAAAAAGGTTAGAGGATTGTGTGGGTGTAAGAGACTAACAAAGATCATAATTTGATATGAAAGCGGGTTCATATATTTGAATAGGAGATCAAAGTGTTCTAAACATTGCGTGCATGAATATAGCGGTGATACACGTGCTGTGCACATGTTATACCATAATGTGATAATGCATGGCGTTTGCAACTCACAGCTAAATGCTGAACAATCTCATCAAACAATCTCACATTTTATTTGAATTTGTGATAATGTGTGGCGTTTGCAGCTTACAACTAAATATCGAACAATCTAAACAATACTATATATCGAACATTGTCACATTTTATTTGAATTTGTGGTAGTGTGTGGTGTTTGCAACTCACATCTAAATACTTGTAGGCGTAGGGGGTGGGGCACCATACATAATGTGATAAATACATTATACATATGAGACATGGTTTAGATTATGAAGATCTAGCTAGAGCTAGAAATATAATGTGATTTGAAATCAAAATAAAGTGGATTCAAAAAATCTAGTTCGAGTTCATATAGTACACATAGTTCATATGTAACTCGAGACTAATCATGTGGTGTGCTGTGAAGATAATACACAAATGATGGTTTAACTTGACAATAATGATGATTGTAGATCTTATTAAAACAGAGAACGAATTCAAATGCTTTGACTTCACAACAATCATTACTGTAGATCTTATTCAAATAGAGAAATGAATTCAAATTTAGTTCATATTGAAGCGGTAGTATATACGTTTGGAATGCACTAAAACGTTCATTTGAGTAGTAGGTTGCATGCATTATACACGTAGCGAAATATTTTAATTGAACATAACATGAATTCAAAGTTTTGAATGACATTTGTAGTGCGCATTGATTCGGTACAGTACACGTTAGGCTTGTCCAGAAATTTCAACCCGCGCCTTGTTAGCCCGAAATATTTAAGATATATCTTTGTCTCGTTGTGCTCCGACAACTCCCTCCATCTCAACCCATGCCTTGCTATTCCGAAATTACAACGCGCGCGAAAACTCCCACCTCCTGTGAAATCCCGACACGCGAAATGCCCGTGGTACCCCTGAACCGAAAGAACCGCCTCAAATAGGTGGGGGTACTTTCATAACTTACCCCACATTTCGGACAAGCGCGTCTCTAAGCCATGGCTCCCCACTACCATCCCATCAGCCCACCCATTCATACACCGAGGCCGCGAAAACCCGCGACAAAACCCCACACCCTGCTCCATCCGCCACCCAGCCGGTGCCTCTTCCCCGACGACGTCGTCCACAGCAACACCTCGACGTCCCTCATCCACCGTACCGGATGAGGATCCGTCGTCGATCTCATCGTCCCGCCGGTTCAGCCACCCCGTCCTCCACCTCCAAGGAGCTGCCCCGACGTTCCCCTCGTCTTTCGTGCCACCTCCATTCCCACACCGTCGTCTTCACCTGCACCATCGGAAGAGCATCATCATTACCGTTTCCTCGGATGAAGTTGCGGCCTAATCAGCGCCACCAAAGAGGTTGTACACTAATCACCACATTTTCTTGTTGATTTGATCTCACAGTGCTGCCGGCGCTCGGTCCCGAGCTGTTCCGGCGCGGTCCATCCACGGCGGCGTCGCCGGCCACTTCCTCCACGATGTCGCTCCCTCGGCGGCAACGTCCACATCTGTAGCAGCTGATGCTAATTTAGCTCTCACTCGCGCTGCTGCTCTGCTCTTGCTCTCGGTCCCCTGCCTGGTTTGCTCTTGCTATTGCTCTTGTTCGCGCTGCTGCTCTCGCTCTTGCTCTTGCTTGCGATGCTGCTCCAATTTAACTACACTTCAGTCGACTGAATCGACTTTTGGGTCAGTCGATTTTCAGGG
>NC_041386.1:453723346-453740866 GCF_002162155.2 Triticum dicoccoides | reverse complement strand
GGGGGTGGGGGGAGGGCTCGCCGGGGTGAAGGAAGAACCAGCCGCAACGGGGAGGGGGGCTCGCCGGAGAGGTACCCCACTATCTATCTTAGGGTTCAGGATGGGGGCGGTGGTCGCCGGCGGTGGCGGGGCATTGGCGGGGCGGTGGTGTGGGGATCGCCGGAGAAAAAGCTCGGCATGGGGGCCTAGAGGGATGGCCGGGGCAGCGGCGAACCGGCGGTGGGGAGTGTTTTCGGGGCCGGTGGGGCGGCGCACCGCCGGCCGCTGGCAGCAGGGGGCTGCTGTTTGGCCGGTGGTGGCTGGCGGCTCAGGGGGGTGGAGGTTGAAGATAAACCGCAGGCCCTTGATTTCATATCCAACGGATGCAAAATCGACTGACCAGAGATGAAAAAGTCAGTCGACCGACGTGTAGCCTCACCTTGCTAGTGCGTTCAGTTTCGACAGCAAAATTCAGTTTCGATAGTTAAGTTCAGTTTCGACAGTTAAGTTCAGTTCCGACAGTTAAGTTCAGAGATGGCGGCTGATGTATTTTACATCTAGCACTTTGTGGTTATGTATTTTACGTCATGTATTGGAGATGCTATTAGAATTCCACCCAGGTTAATGTTGTTCGTTGTCTCTCTTGTCCTGCTTCAGCCTCGGCGTCGTACAACTCACCGAAGCTGCTCCAACGACGAAACCCTCCATCACAGCGGAGCAGTACCTCGGGCTCCATCTCTAGACGCCTAAGATCTTCTTCCCCTCCTCCGACAGCAAAGTCAGCCGGAGCATCCTCACCAGCCAACCCAATCATGCTGAGATCGACATGGCTTCGCCAAAGAAGTTGTACACTTGTTGCATATCTTTTTTACTCCACATGTTATATATATTGTCCACTGAGCACACGGATTTTTTCCTTTAGTGTCTCCTTGAAAGAAAAAACGTAGCAATTTTAATTTTCACTTGTCCTCCTTTTCAAATTCCTATTCATGAAGCACAAGACTAAGAGATAGTAGCATAATAGCATTATAACCGTACATTTTCTTGTGGTTTGACTTAATCTCACCATGCTTCTTTGCATCATGTGATCTTCCAATTTTTGTGAATCAAACACCCAGATTGGCAGAAATCCTATGTTTTTAAATTCTCTATTTTGCACGTGCATTCCTATCCTATTCCTGTCTATTTCCTATCCCTGCATTGTTAGAATCCTCCAATTCAAACGAGCCCTTACAGAATTACTTCTCTTATAGATAGTTGTCAAAGAAAACCCTGCATGGTTTGTCCCGCTCCTGCTGCGCCGTCGTCCACCCCAGCTCAGCTGCTCTAATGACAGAAGGGTCCAGCACAACTAGGATCCTGCCTCCATACTGTCTTTCGCCGCCTCAGATCTTCTTCCCCACCGCTGGCAGCCATGAAAATTGCATTACCATCATCAACTGAGGAGATGACCTCGAGGACTACACGGGTCCGCAAGAGAGATCGCACTCTTTTGTGCCTGCTTACAATATGCATCGCTTAATATTACATGCTACTTTAACGTCTTGTTCACTGATTAGAATCTGAGTCAGCTCCAAACTAATGGTCAAACTTGAGTTTTTAAATGGTTGTGGGGTACATATCGGGGCCGCTATCAATAGTATCTATCTACTATCTGGTTAATCTCCGGTGTCTACTATGAGTTTCATGTTGGGTGGGAAACAAACAGTAAAGAAGCCATTATCTGTATTTTTTAACTGAAGCCATTATCTGCCTGCTATTATTGGTTTTGGATCTATCCATAGGTTGCTACCATCACTCTGGATTTCTGCAGCACTCCTTACATAATCTCACTATGTTTTATTCCTATGTATGACAGTTATTGTAAACAATGGAACTAAACATGTAGAGCAAAAGAGACGAGCCTTGCGTGGCAATAAAATTTCATGCAGATGTCGCTCCATGGTAGGCGCAAAGGCAGCCCCCCTCCACGCATTTCGTATTGTAATCGAGAGGAAGATATCTGTTCTGAGGGGGATTCAGAAGGAGAAGACAACTCATATTTACCCCCCCCCCCCGAGGTCTTCACTCTAACTTGGCATGCTGATGTTGGTTATATCATGCATATGGTGTCTTGCATTGCTTACTTTATACATCAAATATGTCATCTGCTTAGTTTAGACATCCTTTGTGCGAATGCCATCTGTTTAGTTTATTCATCGTTTATGTGAATTATGCAATGCCATCTTGTTTAGCCAGGCATCATATATGTGAATTTTGCAATGCCATCCTGCTTAGCCAGTCATCTTATATGTAAATTATATCAGGCCATCCTTTTTTTTCGTTACATATTACATTTGTCAAAAATGTTAGTACATTCAACTGCTCTTCGTGTGCATCACGGTGATGGAAAATTCTGGAGTGAAAACAAGGTCTTCAGAGCAGACTATGCTATCTGACGAAGTGCATATCTCGCTGGTTACGGATAGCTCCTCAGAGGAGGATTCAGAGACAGATGACCAGTCCTATCCCCCCCCCCCCGAGGTGTATGCTCTAACTTGGCAGGGTTATGTTGCTCATATCGTGCGTATGGTGTCTCGCATTGCTATGTCATTTGATTAATTTAGACATGCTTTGTGTGAATGCCACATGTTTAGTGTATAATTACCATATATGTGAATTATGCATTGCCATCTTGTTGCAAGACATTATATATGTGAATTATACAATGCTATCTTGTTGCAAAGGCATTATATATGTGAATTATGCAATGACATGCTGTTTAGCCAATCATCATGTATGTGAATTATATCATGCTATCATTTTTTTGTATTACATGTTCCATTTGTTGACAACGTTTGTATATTCAACTACTCTTCCTGTGCATCAGCCACTTGAAGCAGTGATGGAAGTATCTGGAGTGAAAACAAGGTATCAGAGCAGACAATGCTACCTGCTGAAGCAGACATCTTGCTGGTTATAGAGAGCTCCTCAGAGGAGGATTCAGAGACTGATGACCAGTCCTATTTCCCCCCTGAGGTCTATGCTCAAACTTGGCAGGGTTATATTACCCATGTCATGCATGTTGTCTTGCATTGCTTAGTTTTTACATCATATATGGATTGCCATCTGCTTACTTGCTTACTATATAAATCATATATTTGAATTATATCATGCCATCATGTTTACATAGTACATACACATCATCTATCTGAATTATGGCATGGCAACCCATTTAATAAAGACATCATATAGTTATATCATCTCATCCTATTTAGTGTTTACAGTCATCATATTTTGAATTATGGCATTCTATCCGTGAATGTATGTGAATTATGGCATGCCAACCTATTTAATAAACACATTATATAGTTATGTCATGTCATCCTGTTTACATAGTCTCATATTTTGAACTATGTCTTTCCATCTTTTTTAGTTAGCCATCATAATGTGAAATTGTGTCATGCTATCCTATTTAGTCAGCCATCATATATGTGAAATTGTGTCATGCTATCATGTTTGGTTAGACAACATAAATATGAATTATTTCATGCCCTCTTTTATCCCCCACTATCCATTGCACCTGTCTATCATACAATGTCTATACTTTCAGTTACTTTTCTTGTTTATCAACCATTTGAATTGGAGAGCATGATGGCAGTATCTAAGGGAGTAACAATGCGGTCTTCAGAAAAGATAGTGCTACCAGTTGATGCAGATAGAACCATGGTTGTACTTGCCCAAGGACCAGATCCACAACACATAACCCAGACTCTCGCAGATTGTACCCCTACCCAGTTGGACAGAGAACCAGCTACACCCCTTCTAACCCCGACCCCGGCAGATAGTAACCCAGTTCCAGTTGACACAGCACCATCTCCACCACAGAGCACCCAAACACAAGCCGTTAGTAAGGGAACTGCAGTGCCCAAAGCACGAGGACCACCACTCCGAATCCCAACTCAACGCTTAAAGGAGAAGAAGATTTGTTCTCAGGTCAGGTTCTGTAGCTATGCTTCATACTTCTTTGCTCTTGCATTACTGTATTTACTCATACCAACTATTTTCAAATTTGAAGGATGGAATTGAAACTCCAATGGTGCAACAGGTATGTTTTAAACCTATTTCTTTAAGTGGTTTGCTGTTGTAACCTGCTCTATGTTGATTCTAGTTTCAATTGAATAAAAAGTTATGTTCTCATGTCATGCACATTACAAGTGTTGTTATTGCTCTATAGTTACCCACACTTATATTCTGTCTATTCTGCTTTGTCTTGAACAAATATTATTTGAACGGTGTCTCTATCTTGATTTGGCAACAAAAACTAGAATGATATAGACCATAAAGTGACCATGGTACATAGATATATGTTTGTTTCATGCTGTTATCTTGTCCACTTTACTACTGAACTCATTTACCAAAATGAGTTTCATATACAACATGGTAAACATGTGATGTGTCTGCTTGTTTCTCTTTTAAAATGCGGACAAAATATTGGAGAACAGTACCGCGTTATCCAATGGTAAAGGAAGTAATGCAGATAAGGTTCAGGATAGTGAGACATCCCTGTTGGTCTCCAAGAAAGCTGATAAAAACTATCTTGACGATAGTGAGGGAATCCAAAAGTCCTGTCTTGATGTAGTGTTCGAGTTACTGGCCACTACTGCTGGCACAAGCTCTTCGAACTCGCTGCCTGAATCAGTTCATCTTCTTGAGTCTCAACTTCAAGTTGAAAGACATCGATCAGATATGCTGCGACAGGAAGCTGAAGGACTGAGGAAGTCCCTGCAGAATTCAGATGCATATTTTCTGGTGCAATATCAAGCACTGGAGGATTTAAGCGCCAAACAAGAGAAAGTTAATAAGCTTGCTAAGCATCTTGCCAGCATTATGGGTACCCAGGATATTGTTTCTTGAGATCTTCTGAACTGGTTTCAGTTCTGGATTTGTTTTGCTGCGGTGTTTATTTGCGATGGTCGCCAACTTTGACAACCAATGTATATGATATGCTGCTTTGTTCCCTATATTTGCACTGGTGGCGAACTTTGATGCCCAGTGGATGTAATATGTGTAATAGCCGTGATACCCTAGCGTTAGTTGCTTGCTTATTTATTTCCTTGTTATCTTGTTTATTTGTTTGCTTGTAGTCATTGCAGTTCTTTTTCCGCAGTTAGCTAGTGGCTGCAATAACCTATTTTTTAAAACTAGGCCACAATAACCATGGGCTAATATTTACTGTAGTGACACTGGGCCTCCTACTGTCCGTAGAAACAGTGGGCCTTCTACGGGCCGTAGAAACAGTGGGCCTTCTACGGGCCGTAGAAACAATGGGCCTTCTGCGGGCCGTATCATCAATGGGCCTTATACGGGTCGTATGATCGATTGGCCAAACATGGGCCAAACAGACCGCATTATGGCCGTAAACAGGCTAGAGTTAGAATCGTCCGTTCATGGGCCGACCATAACGGGCCATCGTTAATAGGCCGTATTTGATGACGCTATGAAAACGGCCCAACGTATTAACGAACCACAAACGGGCCGACTGTAAACACGGGCTGAATTTGGGCCACAAGCAGAAAATGACAGTAATGGGCCATAAGTAAATGAATGCTGGAAATGAGCCCAAGAATAAATGGGCTCTGAGAAGGCCGAAAGATAACATGGGCTAGAAACGGCCCAACAGAATAACGGGCCGTTAATGGGTATAAAGTGATACACTATTCATTACGGGCCAGTTTCACCGCGGGCCGTTAATGGGTGTAAAGTGATACACTGTTCATTACAGGCCAGTTTCACCACGGGCCGTTAATAGGCCAAGAGTTACATAGGGCCTCATATGGGCCGAAAGACGTCATGGGCCAGAAGTGAAAACGGGCTCGAATCATATTGGGTGGCCCAGATGACGCTATTGGGCCTAATTCGGATAGGGCATAACGGGCCTTGGGTTAGCAGGCTGTAAATGGGCTATATGCAAACGGGTCGTTAACAGGCTTTACATGTGCCGGCCCGCCACCTTTTGACCAAATCAAACGGGCCGGCCTTTTCACAGGAATGGGCCTCTGTTGGGCCGTGCCATGTGTCGACGTATCATAGGCGCCTTCCGTCCAATGAGTGGATGACATCTGTCCCAACGATGAGCCGACACGTGTTTCCTCCAGCCAATGATGATTTTACACATGGAAAATCCCCATTGGTCGGGGCTGTTAATGGGTTATTGGATCCAAAACCCGACTCGATAGCTTAACGGCGTTCCGTTACGGTGGATGCCACGTGTCGGTCACCCTTGACGAAAGCACTTCTGTGATGCGCGATTTATCGTCATGGAAGTGGACACTTCTGTGATGATAATTTTGGTAATGTCATGGAACACTTCTACGACAGCACAGGTATGACTATCCTGATTCTATCATAAAATCGTCATGGATGTACATGCATGACAGAAAATGCGACCTACTGTGACAAACACGTATCATCATGGAAGTGTATTTTTTTGTAGTGTATGACAATGATGAAGCGTGTCATAATAACGGAACGGTGGAAAGTTGCATGGCAATATATCTCGGAATGGCTATGAAAATGCCATAATAGGTAGGTATGGTGGCTGTTTTGAGTAAGGTATGAGGTGGGTTTATGGTACCGGCGAAAGTTGCATGATACTAGAGAGGCTAGCAATGGTGGAAGGGTGAGAGTGCGTATAATCCATGGACTCAACATTAGTCATAAAGAACTCACATACTTATTGCAAAAATCTATTAGTTATCGAAACAAAGTATTACACGCATGCTCCTAGGGGGATAGATTGGTAGGAAAAGACCATCGCTCGTCCCCAACCGCCACTCATAAGGAAGACAATCAATAAATAAATCATGCTCCGACTTCGTCACATAATGGTTCACCATACATGCATGCTACGGGAATCACAAACTTCAACACAAGTATTTCTCAAATTCACAATTACTCAACTAGCATGACTCTAATATCACCATCTCCATATCTCAAAACAATTATCAAGTATCAAACTTCTCATAGTATTCAATGAACTTTCTATGAAAGCTTTTATATTATTCCTAAAAGCAAATTTCCATATTGTTCTGAAGGACTCTCAAAATAATATAAGTGAAGCATGAGAGATCAATTATTTCTATAAAATAAAACCACCGACGTGCTCTAAAAGGTATAAGTGAAGCACTAGAGCAAAAACTATATGGCTCAAAAGATATAAGTGAAGCACATAGAGTATTATAATAAATTTCAAATCATGTGAGTCTCTCTCAAAAGGTGTGTACACAAAGGATGATTGCGGTAAACTAAAAAGCAAAGACTCAAATCATACAAGACGCTCCAAGCAAAACACATATCATGTGGTGAATAAAAATATAGCTCCAAGTAAAGTTACCCCCAAGCTTAGGATTTTTGGTTTCCTTAGATTACCTTTGGGTGCCATGGGCATCCCCAAGCTTAGGCTCTTGCCACTCCTTGTTCCATAGTCCATGAAATCTTCACCCAAAACTTGAAAACTTCACAACACAAAACATAAATAGAAAATCTCGCGAGCTCCGTTAGCGAAAGAAAACAAAACACCACTTAAAGGTACTGTAATGAAATCATTCTTGATTTATATTGGTGTTAAACCTACTGTATTCCAACTTCTCTATGGTTTATAAACTCTTTTACTAGCCATAGATTCATCAAAATAAGCAAACAACACATGAAAAACAGAATCTGTCAAAAACAGAACAGTCTGTAGTAATCTGTAGCTAATGTAAACTTCTGGAACCCCAAAAATTCTAAAATAAATTTATGGACTTGAGGAATTTATCTATTAATCATCTGCAAAAATAATTAGCTAAATAGCACTCTCCAAATAAAAAATGGCAGCGATTCTCGTGAGCGCTAAAGTTTCTATTTTTTACAGCAAGATCAAAAAGACTTTCCCCAAGTCTTCCCAACGGTTCTACTTGGCACAAATACTAATTAAACACAAAAAACACAACCAAAACAGAGGCTAGATAAACTATTTATTACTAAACAGGAGCAAAAATCAAGGAATAAAAATAAAATTGGGTTGCCTCCCAACAAGCGCTATCGTTTAACGCCCCTAGCTAGGCATAAAAGCAAGGATAGATCTAGGTATTGCCATCTTTGGTTTTAGGGAAGAAAAGAGCAAACTTATTATCTATGGCATTAATCTTTCTATTTTTATAAAGCACATGGCTGTTAATGGTAGAATAAAGATTAAGCATTTTACGGAAATTTGCATCTAAGCTAGCTTTCATCTCTTTGATAGATTCGTTTTGGTAGGAGAGCAAAAGAGATGTGGATTCGACCTTCTCATTCATGGGGTGCCCAAATATGGTTTTCATCTTTTCATAAGTATCTACGACATCCCCTTCAAGAAAACCTTCTTCAAATATAGAATCTAAGACATGCTTAAACGAAGAAGGTAGGGCAACATAAAAGCTCTTTAAGTAAATTTCAATTTGGTATTGGGGCACATAGCTGGCCCGGATCCTTAATAGTCTATCCCAAGCATCTTTCAAAGATTCATCGAGTAAATAATGAAAAATTCCGGAATCATCTTCATCAAAATTATTAAGATTCTCATTGATAACTCCGGTAGGTCTTTCCATAGCATCATTATTTACGAGTTTAGAGAGAATAGAAGGATTGTCCAAAGTACTAAAACTCGGGAGAGAACCCCCAACCCTTTTTGATTCCGACATGGCGGAAGAAAGGTGAGCAGAAAAGAGAGGGCGAATAAAACTGCAAGGGTGAAGTGGGGGAGAGGAAAACGAGAGGCAAATGTCAAATAATGTAATGCGAGGGATAAGAGTTTGTGATGGGTACTTGGTATGTCTTGACTTGTGCGTAGACTCCCTAGCAACGGCGCCAGAAATGGCTCGTTGTCGGGAGTCAAGTCTTGACTTGACTTGGCACAAATCTCCCCGGCAACGGCGCCAGAAATCCTTCTTGCTACCTCATGAGCACTGCGTTGGTTTTCCCTTGAAGAGGAAAGGGTGATGCAGTAAAGTAGCGTAAGTATTTCCCTCAGTTTTTGGGAACCAAGGTATCAATCCAGTAGGAGATCACGCTTGAGTCCCACACACCTACACAAACAAATAAGAACCTCGCAACCAATGTGATAAAGGGGTTGTCAATCCCTTCACTGTCACTTACGAGAGTGAGATCTGATACATATGATAAGATAATATTTTTGGTATTTTATGATAAAGAGAAATAAAGATGCAAAGTAAAATAAACGGCAATAGAAATAGCTAGGTGTTGGAAGATAGACCCGGGAGCCATAGGTTTCACTAGTGGCTTCTCTCAAGAGCATAAGTATTATGGTGGGTAAACGAATTACTGTCGAGCAATTGATAGAATTGAGCATAGTTACGAGAATATCTAGGTATGATCATGTATATAGGCATCACGTCCGTGACAAGTAGACCGAAATGATTCTGCATCTACTACTATTACTCCACACATCGACCGCTATCCAGCATGCATCTAGAGTATTAAGTTCATAAGAACAGAGTAATGCTTTAAGTAAGATGACATGATGTAGAGGTTTAAACTCATGCAATATGGTATAAACTCCATCTTTTTATCCTCGACAGCAACAATACAATATGTGTCATTTCCCTTTCTGTCACTGGGATCGAGCACCGCAAGATTGAACCCAAAGCTAAGCACTTCTCCCATTGCAAGAAAGATCAATCTAGTAGGCCAAACCAAACTGATAATTCGAAGAGACTTGCAAAGATAAACCAATCATACATAAAAGAATTTAGAGAAGAATCAAATATTGTTCATAGATAATCTGGATCATAAACCCACAATTCATCGGATCTCGACAAACACACCGTAAAAGAATATTACATCGAATAGATCTCCAAGAGGATTGAGGAGAACTTTGTATTGAGATCCAAAGAGAGAGAAGAAGCCATCTAGATACTAGATATGGACCTGAAGGTCTGAAGTAAACTACTCACACGTCAACGGAGAGGCCATGGAGTTGATGTAGAGTCCCTCTGTGATCAATGCCCCCTCCGGCGGAGCTCCGATAAAGGCCCCAAGATGGGATCTCTCGGGTACAGAAGGTTGCGGTGGTGGAATTAGGTTTTTGTGGTGCTCCTGGATGTTTGGGAGGTACGTGGATATATATAGGAGGAAGAAGTAGGTCGGTGGAGCAACAAGGGGCCCACGAGGGTGGAAGGCGCGCCCCCTGCCTCGTGGCCTCCTTGATTGTTTCTTGACGTCCACTCCAAGTCTCCTGAATCACGTTCGTTGAGAAAATCATGTTCCCAAAGGTTTCATTCCGTTTGGACTCTGTTTGATATTCCTTTTCGGCGAAACTCTAAAATAGGCAAAAAACAGCAATTTGGGCTGGGCCTCCGGTTAGTAGGTTAGTCCCAAAAATGATATAAAAGTGTAAAATAAAGCCCATTAACATCCAAAATAGATAATATAATAGCATGGAGCAATCAAAAATTATAGTTACATTGGAGACGTATCAGCAGTTCCTTACCTCCCCTCGTCCTTGAGGGAAATATCTTAGTCTTAGGATCCTTCAGATTCTTCATAGTGATAATATGATAATAATCTCAAGTGACTCAACAAATATATCTATGCTCCCCGACAACGGAGCCAGAAAAAGGTCTTGATAACCCACAAGTATAGGGGATCGCAACAGTTTTCGAGGGTAGAGTATTCAACCCAAATTTATGGATTTGACACAAGGGGAGCCAAAGAATATTTGAAGGTATTAGCAGCTGAGTTGTCAATTCAACCACACCTGGAGATTAATTATCTGCAGCAAGTAATCAGTAGCATAGTAATATGATAGTTTTGATAGTAGTGACAACAGCAATAGTAACAGTAACAGTGATAGCAGTAATTTTGTAGCAAGTGTAACAATGATGATATCAGTAGTAACTTAGCAGAAACAGTATGGAAAAGTTTGTAGGCGTTGGATCGGTGAGTTGTTGGATGATATTCATCATGTGACAGTTATAACCTAGGGCTATTCGGCACTAGCTATAGTTCATTGATATAATGTAGGCATGTATTCCGTAAATAGTCATATGTGTTTTATTAAAAGAACTTGCATGACATCTTTTGTTCTACCCTCCCATGGCAGCGGGGTCTGATACGTCTCCAACGTATCTACTTTTCCAAACACTTTTGCCCTTATTTTGGACTCTAACTTGCATGATTTGAATGGAACTAACCCGGACTGACGCTGTTTTCAGCAGAACTGCCATGGTGTTATTTTTGTGCAGAAATAAAAGTTCTCGGAATGACTTAAAAATCCACGGAGACATGTTTTGGAATAAATGAAAAATATTGGCGAAAGAATCAGCATCAGGGGGCCCACACCCTGTCCACTAGGGTGCAGGGCGCCCCCTGGGGCACACCCCCTGCCTCATGGGCCCCCTGGGACTCCACCGACCTCAACCCCAACTCCATATATTCACTTTCGAGAAGGAAAAATCAGAGAGAAGGATTCATCACGTTTTACGATATGGAGCCGCCGCCAAGCCCTAATCTTCCTCGGGAGGGCTAATCTAGAGTCCGTTCGGGGCTCCAGAGAGGGGAATCCATTGCCATCGTCATCATCAACCATCCTCCATCACCAATTTCATGATGCTCACCGCCGTGTGTGAGTAATCTCATCATAGGCTTGCTAGACGGTGATGGGTTGGATGAGATTTACCATGTAATTGAGTTAGTTTTGTTAGGGTTTGATCCCTAGTATCCATTATGTTCTAAGATTGATGTTGCTATGACTTTGCTATGCTTAATGCTTGTCACTAGGGCCCGAGTGCCATGATCTCAGATATGAACCTATTATGTTTTCATGAATATATGTGAGTTCTTGATCCTATCTTGCAAGTCAATAGTCACCTACTATGTGTTATGATCCGGCAACCCCGAAGTGACAATAATCGGGACCACTCCCAGTGATGACCGTAGTTTGAGGAGTTCATGTATTCACTAAGTGTTAATGCTTTGGTCTGGTACTCTATTAAAAGGAGGCCTTAATATCCCTTAGTTTCCAATAGGACCCCGCTGCCACGGGAGGGTAGGACAAAAGATGCCATGCAAGTTCTTTTCCATAAGCACGTATGACTATATTCGGAATACATGCCTACATTACATTGATGAACTGGAGCTAGTTCTGTGTCACCCTATGTTATAACTGTTGCATGAGGAATCACATCTGACATAATTATCCATCATTGATCCATTGCCTACGAGCTTTTCACATATTGATCTTTGCTTAGTGACTTTTCCGTTGCCACTGTTACGATTGCTACAGAAACTACTATTATTACTTTTGCCACCATTACTGTTACTTCCATACTACTTTGCTACTAAATACATTGCTACAAATATTAAGTCTTTCAGGTGTGGTTGAATTGACAACTCAACTGCTAATACTTGAGAATATTCTTTGGCTCCCCTTGTGTCAAATCAACAAATTTGGGTTGAATACTCTACCCTCGAAAACTATTGCGATCCCCTATACTTGTGGGTTATCAGGGTCCATATTGGAAAATAAGGGATATTAAGGCATCCTTTTAATAGAGAACCAGAACAAAGCATTAACACATAGTGAATACATGAACTCCTCAAACTACGGCAATCACTGGAAGCACTACAAAAAGATACACTTCCATGATGATACGTGTTTGTCATAGTAGGTCGCGTTTTTTGTCATGCATGTACATCCATGACAAATTTATGACAGAATCAAGATAGTCATACATGTGCTGTCGTAGAAGTTTTCCATGACATTACCAAAATTATCATCACAGAAGTGTCCACTTCCATGACGATAAATCGCGCGTTACAGAAGTGCTTTCGTCAAGGGTGACCGACACGTGGCATCCACCGTAACGGAACGCCGTTAAGCTATCGGGTCGGGTTTTGGATCCGATAACCCGTTAATAGCCCCGACCAATGGGAAATTTCCACGTGTAAAATTCTTATTGGCCGGACGAAACATGTGTCAGCTCGTCAGTGGGTCAGATAGGCGCCTATGATACGTCAACACGTGGCACGGCCCAACAGAGGCCCATTCCTGTGAAAAGGCCGGCCCGTTTGACTTGGTCAAAAGGTGGCGGGTCGGCCCATGTAAAGCCTGTTAACGGCCTGTTCGCATATAGCCCATTTACAGCCCGCTAACCCAAGGCCCATTACGCCCTATCCGAATTAGGCCCAGTAGCGTCATCTGGGCCATCCAATATGATTCCAGCCCGTTTTCACTTCTGGCCCATGTATGGCCCATAACATCTTTCGGCCCATATGAGGCCCTATGTAACTCTTGGCCTATTAACGGCCCGTGGTGAAACTGGCCCGTAATGAACAGTGTATCACTTTACACCCATTAACGGCCCGTGGTGAAACTGGCCCGTAATGAACAGTGTATCACTTTATACCCATTAACGGCCCGTTATTCCGTTGGGCTATTTCCAGCCCATGTTATCTTTCGGCCTTCTCAAAGCCCATTTATTCTTGGGCTCATTTCCAGCATTCGTTTACTTACGGCCCGTTACTGTCATTTTCTGCTTGTGGGCCAAATTCAGTCCGTGGTTATAGTCGGCCTGTTTGTGGTCCGTTAATACGTTGGGCCGTTTTCATAGCGTCATCAAATACGGCCTATTAACGATGGCCCGTTACGGTCGGCCCATGAACGGACGATTCCAACTCTAGCCCGTTTACAGCCATAATGCGGCCTGTTATTGGCCCATGTTTGGCCAATCAATCATATGGCCCATATAAGGCCCATTGATGATATGACCCATAGAAGGCCCATTGTTTCTACGGTCCGTAGAAGGCCTACTGTTTCTATGGCCCGTAGAAGGCCCACTGTTTCTATGGCCCGTAGGAGGCCCAGTGTCACTACAATAAATATTAGCCCATGGTTATTGTGGCCTAGTTTTAAAAAATAGGTTATTGCAGCCACTAGTTAACCGCGGAAAAAGAACTACAATGACTATAAGGAAACAAATAAACAAGACAACAAGGAAATAAATAAGCAAGCAACTAACGCTAGGCTATCACGGCTATTACACATATTACATCCACTGGGCATCAAAGTTCACCACCAGTGCAAATATAGGGAACAAAGCAGCATATCATATACACTGGCCGTCAAAATTGGCCACCGGTGCAAATAAACGCGGCAGCAAAACAAGAGCATAACTGAAACAACTTCAGAAGAGCTCAAGAAACGTTATCCTGGGTATCCACCATGTTGGCAATAAGCTTAGCAAGATGATTAGCTTTGTCCTGTTTGGCGCTAAAATCCTCCAACGCTTGCTATTGCACCAGAAAGTATGCATCTGAATGCTCCAGGGACTTCCGCAGTCCTTCCGCTTCTTGTCGCAGCACAGCTGATCGATGTCTTTCAGCTTGTAGTTGAGACTCAACAAACTGAACTGATTCAGACAGTGAGTTTGAATAGCTTGTGTAAGCGATAGTGGCCAGTAACTCCAACTCTAAACCAAGACAGGATGTGTCACTATCCTGAACCTTATCTTCATTACTTCCTTTATTGTTGCTTAATAAGGCACTCTTCCCCAATATTCTGTCAGCATTCTAAAAGAAGAAACAAGCAGACACATAACAAGTTTAGCATGTACTAGTATATGAAACTCATTTCGGTGAACCAGTTCATTAGTAAGGTGGACAGGATTAAACTACCAAGTCTTCTATTGCCAAGTACTAGTACATAATAAAAGCATCAAACAAACATATATCTATGTCCTATGGTAGCAATGGAATCTTAAATTAGAACAGTTGTTCTTCAGGTTTAGGCACTTGTTCTACATGAACAGAGTACAGTAAGATGCAAGAATATAATACTTAAAAATAGAAAATGAGCTCATAGACCTTACCACATTCTTGGTTTGGGACCAATATAGAACAAGGCATTCCCAGTCATCGTCCAGTAAATGTGTCTCAGGAGAACGTAAGGGAATTTGATGAGTTTCTTTGCCAGTGAAGTACGTTTTCTTCAGGTAATTCCGATACTGCCACCAAGCATTCTTGAAGATAGCAGAGGTATTAGCACAGGTTACCTCATCCTGAGTTTCCAAATCGGTCCTTCTCTATAGAGAAAAATGGGAAAATTTGTTGTATTATAACCATCATGGAGGTAGGATGTATGTGACGAAGCAAAGTAATTGCCATGAATAACATTACTTACACATAACTCCTGAACAAACACCTGCAACTGGCATTTTCCTTCATCTTCAGTATAATATTTCCAAGATGGGAAGATACACACATACGATTTAACAACATCAAATGCGATAGATGCTAAACTACGACTAGCTGGTTGTGCTTCCTCCACAGGAATAGGCATACTAACTGGTGGAGTTGGGGTTCGCCGTGATAGTACTGGCCCTTTGGGCACTGGAGCTGCCTTACTAACTGCTCTTATTTGGGAGCTCTATGGTGGATATGGTGTTGTGTCAACAGGAACTGGGTTACTATCGGCTGGGGTTGGGGTTAGATTGGGTGAAGCTGGTTCTCTGTCCATCGTAGTAGGGGTACAATCTGTGAGAGTTTGGGTTACGTGTGGTAGGGATGGTTCTTATGCATGTACAACCGGGGTGCTATCTCCACCAAGAGGTAGCACTGTTTTATTTGAAGACCGTGTTTTTAGTCCGCTAGATACTGGCATCACCTGCTCCAATTCAAATGGCTGATAAACAGGAAACATAGTTGAATGTACAGAGACAGATGCAATAGATAGTGTGGGGAAAAGGGGCATGAAATAGTTGACATGTATATTGTTTAACTAAAACGGATAGCATGACATAATTTCACATATATGATGTCTATCTAAACTGGATAGCATAGCATAACATAATTCAAAGATATGATGAATAACTAAACAGGATCACATGACATAATTCACCTACATGTTATCTAAGTAATCAGGATCGCATCATTTAATTCACATATGTGATTTATATGCTAAACAGAGGGCATTCGATATGATGTCTGAACTAAGAACATGGTGTTGAATATTGTGTATATGATGTCTAAACTATGCAATGCAAGACACCGTATGCATGATATGAGCAGTATAACCATGCCAAGTTAGAGCATACACCTCAGTGGGGGAATAGGACTGGTCATCTGTCTCTGAATCCATCTCTGAGGAGCTATCGGGACCCAACAAGAGATCTGATTCGACAGGTAGCACTGTCTGCTCTGAAGGCCTTGTTTTCACTCCAGATTTTTTCCATCTCCCACCCAAATGGCTGATTCACAGGAAGAGTAGTTTAATGTACAAACATTGTCGACAAATGGAAATGTAATGAAGAAAAGGATGGGCAAGATATCATTCAAATATATGATGCCTGGTTAAACAGGATGGCATTGCACATTTCACATATATTATGGCTGGCTAAAAGACATGAGACTGCATAATTCCCATATATGATATGGAAACTAAACAGGTGGCATTACAGAACATGTCTAAACTAAGCAGATGACATATATGATGTCAAAAGTAGGCACTGCAAGGCAACATATGCATGATATGACTAACATCATCATGCCAAGGTAGAGAAAACACCTTGGGGGGTAAAAAGGAGTGGTCAGCGGCGTCCGAATCCACCTCAGAACAGATATCTTCCTCTGGATTACAATCTGGAGAGGGGTGGGGAGGGTTTGCCATTGAACCCGCCATGGAGCGATGTCTGCATGACATTGTATTGCCGCGCAAAACTCTTCTCTTTTTCTCTACATGTTCAGCATGACTGTGTACAATATCTGACATGCATACGAAAAAAATATGGTGAGATTATGTAAGGAGAGCATGCAGAAATTTAGAGTGATGGTAACAACCAGTGGATCGATGTTTTTCTGTTGAACCAAAATAGCCCTAATGGATCGATGTGAATGTATAGTAATAAGTGATGCAACAAGTGTACAACCTCTTTGCCGTAGCCGTGTCGACCTCAGCATCATTGGGTTGGTTGCTAAAGCAGTTGAGGCAGAGGTGGCTATCGGAGGTGTGGAGGAAGATCTGAGGAATCTGTAGACGGCGTCCAGGGCACTGCTCTGTTGTGATGGATCATGCTGTCGTTGGAGCAGCTCCAGTGAGCCGTAAGACGTCAAGGCTGAAGCAGCACAAGACAGACATCGTCAATCTCAAGTGGGATTCTAATAGCATCTCCAATAGATGATGTAAAATGGATGTAAAATTAACATCACCAAAAACCATCTGACTACAACAGATGAGGTAAAAACTGTTGACTCTGAACTTAACTGTTGAAACTGAAACTTACTGTGGAATCTGAATGCTACTGTCGAAATTGAATGCAATGGTAGCAGAGAGGCACTTGACATGTAGTTTAGGGAGGGCCTGCAGTTCATCTTCAACCTGCACCCCCCTGAGCCGCCAGCCACCACCGGCCGAACCGCCGGCCCCAGTGCCGCCTCGCCGCCCCGAAACAACTCGCCACCACCGCCCCGGCCAGCCCTCTAGCCCCCCCCCCCTGAACCCTAAGATAGATAGTGGGTACCTCTCCA
>NC_041386.1:453712168-453722981 GCF_002162155.2 Triticum dicoccoides | reverse complement strand
GCCCCCCCCAACCCCTAAAAATCGACTGACCCTAAAGTCGATTCAGTCGACTGAAGTGTGGCTTAACCGGAGCAGAGCAGCAGCACGAGCGAGGGGGAGAGCAGCAGCAGCAGCTGGGTGAGCGAGCGATCGAGCAAGAGCCGGAGCAGCAGCAGCAGATCTGGCTGGTATGGACGCCACCGCCGAAGGGGCCTCGCACTGGGGGAGAGCCGCCGTGGAGATGTCGCCCGCGGCGCCACCTTCAAGGTAGACGCTCCATGGGGGTGCGGGATGGAGCACCGTCGGCGCTGGGAGGTCAAGTTAAGGAGAAGGTGCAATGCGATGAGTGTACAGCCTCTTTGGTGGCACCGAGTAGGCCTCGGCTTCGTTCAAGGAGTCGGTGAGGATGTTGCGGTTCTGGTGGAGTAGGTTAAGGCGGCGATGTGGGGATGGAGCAGCCGTGATAGACGAGGCGATCGTCGGAGCAGCTCCTTGGAGGTGGAGGACGGGGCGGCTGAACCGGCGGGACGGCGAGATGGACGACGGATCCTCATCCGGGGAGGTGGACGAGGGACGTCGAGCTATTGCGGTGGACGACGTCGTCGGGGAAGAGGCTCCGGCTGGGCAGTGGTAACGTGGCGGACGGAGGGTGGGCTTTCGCGGCTGGAGTGGAGAGGTTATGGCGGCATGGGATTTCGAATGGCGAAAAGGGGGCGATGGGAGGGGGTGAAGCATGACTTAGGAACGCGCTTGTCCAAAATGTAGGGTGTGTTACAAAAGTACCCCCCACCGATTTGAACTAGCGGCCCTTTCGGCTCAGGGTTAGAAGGGGGATTTCACCTGTCGGGATTTGGCAGCTGGAGGGAGTTTTCGCGCGCGTTGTAATTTCGGGATAGCAAGGCGCGGGTTGTGAAGGCGCTAGTTTTGGGAGCACGATATCTGAATTTTCGGGATATAACAAGACGCGGGTTGAATTTTAGGGACAAGCCTAATTTGTAGTAGTATTGTGCTTGTACGTACCAAATCAATTCGCACTTCCCTCAACCAAAAAGAAAACGAAAAAAATAAAACTATTCACACCACACAAAGAGAGAGTCTTGCCCCATTTTACTATACAAATTTTATTCAAAGCTACTCCCTCCTTCCATCTATATGGGGCCTAATGTGTTTTCCGATGCTAACTTTGACCAAATATTAGAGCAATGATATATGACATGCAACTTACACAAGCACACCGTTAAATTCATCTGTGAAAGGTTCTTTTAATGATATAATTTTCACATTGTGCATGTCATGTACTATTAATCTTGTCGATAGTCAAAGGCAGTCTTAAAAATCTCATTACGCCCTATATAGATGGAAGGAGGGAGTATGAATCCATGTTATGTCCGATTAATTTTTTTCGCTTGCAGTATCATGCATGTAACCTACTCATACGAACATTTTAGTGCATTCCAAATGTCTATACTACCACTGCAATTCGAACTAAATTTGAATTCGTTTCTCTATTTCAATAAGAATCTACAATCATGATTGTTGCCAACTTCAACCATCATAGTTTCCTTACTATCCGCCAGATATAAATCAGACGGCCTATAATGCAGGATGGCAGGCACACCATCATCAACAACTCCGTTTTTTATAAGAGTAGAGATAAAATATATTAAATGTAGTATACCATGTTCATAACCACACCATGTGTATCACCGTTATATATATTCACACATCCGTCGGTTTGAAACACTATGATAAATTATTCAAATATCCGAATTTGCTTTTTATAATGAAGTATATATGATCTCTATTCGTCTTTTACACCCACACAACCCTCTTATCTTTGTAGCTAGCGCTAATTTTCTCTTGTGCATGCACACGCCCGCATCCCTCTCACCCTCCCTCAGCATTCTCTAGCTCCATTGCGCAAATTCGTCTTTTCACTTTAGGTTGTTCACCCACGGTGTGTGTAGGCCCCCCAGCTCCTTCTTTACGGCACACATCGATCGATATGCCTCTCTAGCCAGGTGTGCCTAGCACAGACACAAGCTTCCCCTCTTCTCTTGTCACCGTCCATGCCTCACTCCCACCACTCTTTTCATCGTTCTCGTACTCGCACACTCCTCCCCCTCGATATAGTATGCCTCTCGTACCACCTCCTACATGCATCCCTCTCTCTCTCTATCTCTATCCTTCTCCTCGTGCCTCATTTGCTTCTAACACACACATGCATGTATATCGATGATCGATCCCTGATACGTCTCCAACGTATCTATAATTTTTGATTGCTCCATGCTATATTATCTAATTTTTGGGCAATATTGGGCTTTATTATCCACTTTTATATTACTTTTGGGACTAACCTATTAACCGGAGGCCCAGCCCAGATTTGTTGTTTTATGCCTATTTCAGTGTTTTGAAGAAAAGGAATATCAGACGGAGTCGAAACGGAACGAAATCAACTGGAGAAGTTATTTTTGGAAGGAAACACACCTGATGGACTTGGACCCCACGTCAGAAGATACGGGAGCTACCCACGAGGGTGGGGGGCGCGCCCACCCCCCTAGGGCGTGCCCCCTGCCTCGTGGGGCCCTCGTGGCTCCCCTGATGTGCTTCTTCTGCCCCTAAAACTTCCAGAACGCAAGATAGATCGGGAGTTCCGCCACCATAGTTGGATCTTATGTTTCTCCTCCCCCGCTTCTCTCTTGTAATGAATTGAGTTTTCCCCTTGAAGTAATCTTATCAGATTGAGTCTTTAAAGACTTGAGAACACTTGATGTATGTCTTGCCGTGGATATCTGTGGTGACAATGGGATACCACGTGCCACTTGATGTATGTTTTGGTGACCAACTTGCGGGTTCCGCCCATGAACCTATGCATAGGGGTTGGCACACGTTTTCGTCATGATTCTCCGGTAGAACTTTGGGGCACTCTTTGAGGTCCTTTGTGTTGGTTGAATAGATGAATCTGAGATTGTGTGATGCATATCGTATAATCATACCCACGGATACTTGAGGTGACATTGGAGTATCTAGGTGACATTAGGGTTTTGGTTGATTCGTGTCTTAAGGTGTTATTCTAGTACGAGCTCTAGGGTTGTTTGTGACACTTATAGGAATAGCCCAACGGATTGATTGGAAAGAATAACTTTGAGGTGGTTTCGTACCCTACCATAATCTCTTCGTTCGTTCTCCGCTATTAGTGACTTTGGAGTGACTCTTTGTTGCATGTTGAGGGATAGTTATGTGATCCAATTATGTTAGTATTGTTGAGAGGACTTACACTAGCGAAAGTATGAACCCTAGGCCTTGTTTACCATCATTGCAATACCGTTTACACTCACTTTTATCACTCGTTACCTTGCTGTTTTTATAATTTCAGATTACAAATACCTTTATCTAGTATCAATATACCACTTGTATCACTATCTCTTCGCCGAACTAGTGCACCTATATAATTTACCATTGTATTGGGTGTGTTGGGGACACAAGAGACTCTTTGTTATTTGGTTGCAGGGTTGCTTGAGAGAGACATCTTCATCCTACGCCTCCTACGGATTGATAAACCTTAGGTCATCCACTTGAGGGAAATTTGCTACTGTCCTACAAACCTCTGCACTTGGAGGCCCAACAACGTCTACAAGAAGAAGGTTGTGTAGTAGACATCAAGCTCTTTTCTGGCGCCGTTGCCGGGGAGGTTAGCGCTTGAAGGTATATCTTTAGATCTTGCAATCGAGTCTTTTAGTTTCTTGTTTTATCACTAGTTTAGTTTATAAAAGAAAACTATAAAAAATGGAATGAAGTTTGTCTCATACGCTTCACCTTTTTAATATCTTTCGTGAGTATGATGGACAGGATAATTGTGCTCAAGTGCTAGAAGAAGAAATCTATAAAATATTTGGCACTAAATATTTGAATGATGAGCATGATTGCAATGTTGTTAGTATGAATTCTTTGAATATCCATGATACTAATGATGATTGCACTAGTTATGATGAAAATGCCTCCTATAAACATGTCAATTTTTGTGGAGTAGACTGGGTTTGCAAGTACACACCAAATAGGGAAGATAGATACTGCAAGAGGCATAAGTACTTAGAAACCAAATTGTTGCAAGAAGAGCTAGATGAACATGCTGAAAAATTCAATATTTTTTGTGCCCCTTGTGAACTTTGCAATGAACATGGTCATTTAAAGCTCCAATGCTATTTGTTTCATGATCAAGTCGTGTCCAAACATTGTGATAATTTGATTACCCTTGAGCATCATAAAGAGCTTAGCCTTCTTTTGGGTTATGAAGAAATGAAACGTATAACTGAGGGTATTCCAAAGTTTAATCTTGATAAAGTTCTTCATTTTGATCTAGAGAAGATTTATATGTTTTGCGCGGTGAATTGCATTGAAAATCCTTATATTGCCAATTACATAAAGAAAAGAAAACAAATAGAAGATGAAGAGAATACTAATGAAAGGGAAGAGGCTTCCCAATATCGTCCTATTATTTCTTATGATGAAACAGGTAATGAGGAGGAGCCTCCTATTCAACCAATCTCATTAATAAGGAGCTCCAAAAAGAGGATTGAACCCACACATGATGTGGTGAAGAAGAAGAAAAGAAAAAGGAAGAGAGGTAAAAAGATATCTCTCCCAAATGGTGCTGCTCCTATTACTATTGTGCCTCATGAAAATATAATTGTGGAAGATAATGATACTTCCTATGATCTTGAAAATCTTTTTGGCACTTGCTTGGAATAATATGATAATTGCTATACTATTGGTGCCATCCATACTATTAATTATGAGAGTGATTATGCTTATGATATGAAAAAGCCCAAGCTTGGGGAAGCTATGTTTGATGAAGATGATGTTTTTGAGAATATATTTGCTGCAATTAATGTTTGTCCCAATCTTGGGGATGCTACGCTTAATGAAGATGATATTTTTAGTCTCCCAAGTTTTAATATGCAAATTTATAATGATGATAGCATGCCTCCTACTTATGATAATTATTGTGATGATACTTATGCTATAAAAAGTAGTGATTATATTTATAAAACTTGTCATGATTATGATTACCCCTTCTCTGAACCTTACTCTTTTAATATGAAAACAATTTATAGTATTCAAGTTTCCTATGATACTCCTACTATTCCGAATAAGAAGAATTTTGCTTATGTGGAGAGTAATAAATTTTCTATGCTTGTATATCATGAAAAGAATGCTTTAGGTGCTGGTTATATTGTTGAATTCATTCATGATTCTACTGAAAATTATTATGAGGGAGGAATATATGCTTGTAGGAATTGCAATAATATCAAGTTTCCTCTCTATGTGCTTAAAGTTTTGAAGTTATGCTTGTTTTACCTTCCTATGCAAGTTGATTCTTGTTCCCATAAGTTGTTTTCTCACAAAATTACTATGCATAGGAAGTGGGTTAGGCTTAAATGTGCTAGTCATATTCTTCATGATGCTCTCTTTATGTTCCAATTCTTATCCTTTATGTGAGCATCATTGAAATCATCGTGCCTAGCTAGGGGCGTTAAACGATAGCGCTTGTTGGGAGGCAACCCAATTTTATTTTAGTTCCTTGCTTTTTGTTCCTGTTTAGTAATAAATAATTCATCTAGCCTCTGTTTAGATGTGGTTTTATGCTTTTAATTAGTGTTTGTGCCAAGTAGAACCTTTGGGAAGACTTTGGGAAAGTCTTGTTGATCATGCTGTAAAAAACAAAAACTTTAGTGCTCACGAGAACTGCTGCCATTTTTATTTGCAGAGTGCTATTTAGTTAATTATTTTTGCAGATGATTAATAGATAAATTCCTCAGGTCCAGCAATTTATTTGAGAATTTTATGAGTTCCAGAAGTATACGTTTGATCCAGATTACTACAGACTGTTCTATTTTTCATGTGTTGTTTACTTATTTTGATGAATCTATGGCTAGTAAAATAGTTTATAAACCATAGAGAAGTTGGAATGCAGTAGGTTTAACACCAATATAAATAAAGAATGAGTTCATTACAGTACCTTGAAGTGGTGTTTTGCTTTCTTATACTAACAGAGCTTACGAGTTTTCTGTTAAGTTTTGTGTTGTGAAGTTTTCAAGTTTTGGGTAAGGATTCGATGGACTATGGAATAAGGAGTGGCAAGAGCCTAAGATTGGGGATGCCCAAGGCACCTCAAGGTAATATTCAAGGACAACCAAGAGCCTAAGCTTGGGGATGCCCCGGAAGGCATCCCCTCTTTCGTCTTCGTTCATCGGTAACTTTACTTGGAGGTATATTTTTATTTGCCACATGATATGTGTTTTTCTTAGAGCGTCAATTTATTTTGTTAGGATTTGCTTGCTGTTATTTAGAACAATGTTTTGCATCTTTTATTTCAATAAAAGTGGCATTGATAGCCTTTACTATGCCTATGTTACAAGTATACATGTTGTTGTTTGAAAACAGAAAGTTTACCGCTGTTGCAATAATTCCCTAGAAAAGTCAGAATGTGATAAAATGTTTAAACCTTTTCCATATTAAGATCTGATAAATTTACTACAGTGGGAATTTTCTTTCATAATTTTTTGAGCTAGGGAAGTATGGATGTTGCAGCATTCTTTACAGACTATCCTGTTTAGGCAGATTGCTGTTATGTTTGCATTGTTTGCATATGTTTGCTTATTTAATGATTCTATTTGAGGATATAACTATTAAATATTCAGAGGAATTTAGTATGCAATATTGAATAATAATTTTAGTGATTTTCTACAGTAGAGTATGATAAGGTTTTGGCAATGGTTTATACTAACTTATCTCACGAGTCCTTGTTGAGTTTTGTGTGGATGAAGCTTTTGAGATTTAGGGAGACCTTGATATGAGAGGAATTAAGGAGACACAAAAGCTCAAGCTTGGGGATGCCCAAGGCTCCCCAAGATAATATTTCAATAAGTATTACGCGTCTAAGCTTAGGGATGCCCCGGTTGGCATCCCACCTTTCTTCTTCAACAACTATCGGTTAGTATCGGTTGATCCTAAGTTTTTGCTTCTTCACATGATGTTTGATATTCTTAGATGTCATTTTATTTTGATTTGATTGCTGTTTGAATAGAGTACCAAGATCTGAAATTATTAAATGTTAGAGAGTCTTCACACAGTTGCATAATTATTCGACTACTCATTGATCTTCACTTATATCTTTCGGAGTAGTTTGTCATTTGCTCTAGTGCTTCACTTATATCCTTTAGAGCATGGTGGTAGTTTTATTTTGAAGAAATAGATGAACTCTCATGCTTCACTTATATTATTTTGAGAGTCTTAATAGCATGGTAATTCTCTTAAAATCCTAATATGCTAGGTATTCAAGAATAATAAAATTCCCTTATGAGTGTGTTGAATACTAGGAGAAGTTTGATACTTGATAATTGTTTTGAGATATGGAGATGGTGATATTAGAGTCATGCTAGTTGAGTAGTTGTGAATTTGAGAAATACTTGTGTTTAAGTTTGTGATTCCCGTAGCATGCACGTATGGTGAACCATTATGTAACGAAGTCGAAGCATGATTTATTTATTGATTGTCTTCCTTATGAGTGGCGGTCGGGGACGAGCGATGGTCTTTTCCTACCAATCTATCCCCCTAGGAGCATGCGTGTAATACTTTGCTTTGATAACTTCTAGATTTTTGCAATAAGTATGTGAGTTCTTTATGACTAATGTTGAGTCCATGGATTATACGCACTCTCACCCTTCCACCATTGCTAGCCTCTCTAGTACCGCGCAACTTTCGCCGGTACCATAAACCCACCATATACCTTCCTCAAAACAACCACCATAATACCTATTATGACATTTCCATAGCCATTCCTAGATATATTGCCATGCAACTTTCCACCGTTCCGTTTATTATGACACACTCCATCATTTTAATATTGCTTAGCATGATCATGTAGTTGACATTGTATTTGTGGCAAAGCCACCGTTCATAATTCTTTCATACTTGTCACTCTTAATTCATTACATATCTCGGTACACCGCCGGAGGCATTCATATAGAGTCATCTTTGTTCTAGTATCGAGTTGTATCATCGGGTTGTAAATAAATAGAAGTGTGATGATCATCATTCAACAGAGCATTGCCCCCCTCAAAAAAGAGAAAGGCCAAATAAAAAAGAAAGGCCAAAAAAGGCCAAATAAAAAAAAGAAAGGCCAAAAAAAGGGACAATGCTACAATCCTTTTTCCACACTTGTGCTTCAAAGTAGCACCATGATATAGCGAGTCTCATATATTGTGCTTCAAAGTAGCACCATATTCTTCATATAGAGAGTCTCATATGTTGTCACTTTCATATACTAGTGGGAATTTTACATTATAGAACTTGGCTTGTATATTCCAATGATGGGCTTCCTCAAATTGCCTTAGGTCTTCGTGAGCAAGAAAGTTGGATGCACACCCACTAGTTTCTTTTGTTGAGCTTTCATACATTTATAGCTCTAGTGCATCCGTTGCATGGCAATCCCTACTCACTCACATTGATATCTATTGATGGGCATCTCCATAGCCCGTTGATACGCCTAGTTGATGTGAGACTATCTTCCCCTCCTTTTTGTCTTCTCCACAACCACCATTCTATTCCACCTATAGTGCTATATCCATGGCTGTCGGAGTAAATAGCCATGGGTAGCCTAGCCGGCTTCCCCTGGCCCTTCTGAAAAATTTACGAGCCCATCCGGCTCTCGAGAGACCCAAGACGCGGGGCCGCCTTCCCCTAGCCGGCTGTCGCCTTGGCCGGCTTTCGGAAGGAGGCCCGACTTTAACCCTCGTGAAGAAGGCCATGGGAGGGCCGACTTCACGAAGCCGGCCGTGAGAAGGCCGACTCCAAGAAGCCGGCTCCCATAAAGAGATCAAGACCGTACCCTCAAAACTCGCATCTGCCTAGCGGTAGTGAGACGGGGCGTGGCTACAGTGAAGCTTGCCACCCCCGAATCCCGGAGCACGACCGTCACAGTACGCCGTACGGGAGACCATGACCCGTCTGGCGCGGCACTGTTGCCATGACGACCCTGACGCCATCCATGACGGACTGCCAGCGCGGCCCGCGGGCGGTGGGACCCTTCGGGCAGAGAGGCACCCGAAGGCGGCCACACCCCCGCCAGTCGGCCCGAGAGAAAGCCGGCTCCCCACAGCCGGCTTGCCATCTACCTCGAAGGAGACGCCCCATTAAGGGGACAAGATGAGGTGAGGCTACAGTGATCGCCCGCCAGGCGGCGGCACTGTAGCCACGCCTCCCACGACAAAGCCCATGTCATCGAGATAGAGCAATAGTAACCGCCCCCCGACCAGGCCCTGGATAGTGGGGCCTGCCTGTCGACCAAGGAGCCAGCAGCCGGCGGGACCCACCAGTCGGCGGGCCCCAGCAGCCGGCGCGGAAGCCGGCGAGCACAGTCACAGACGGCTGGGCCCCGCGCCTAGTTGGATTACCATTGTACCCCTGGGGGGTAGGCCTATATAAACCCCCCGGTGCACCCATGCAAAGGGTTCAGCTCCTAGCTAGCTTTAGACACGATACAAGGAGTGGAAGTAAGCTAGCCGTGCCCTGCTTCCTCCTCCCACCCGAATAGCTCAAGGAGCATTGTGTAACTACTTGTCCATTGAGTGATCATGCGGAGACCCCGCAGAGCAGCAATAGGGGTGTTATCTCCCCGGAGAGCCCTGAAGCTGGGTAAGATCCGCCGGCGTGCATGCCTTCACCTTATCCCGTTTCCAGGCACCGGCGATGTCTTACTGGCTCCCACAATGATAAGCCACCCGTTGGCATATGTCGCACCTACCACCCGACATTTGGCGCCCACCGTGGGGCAGGTGCACCGTCGTCTGGAGACTGTTCTGGACGGGAACCCTTTTCCTCCCTCGCGAGCGTAGCCAGCCCGGCATGCCCGATGGCGCTTGCCATGACGCGCTGCAAGGCGTCACCAGCATATGCGCGGCAAGCAGCCTCGCCGATCTCCTCGACGAAACCCGCATCTCCGACGAGCTCACCTCCGATGCGGGCACCGACCACCTCGTCAACCACCTCGGCCAACTCCACGTCTCTAGCGAGCCTGCTGCGGACCTGGAGTCGGTTGGCTCCACCGACCCGATGCCTGTCGACTCCGACACGGCCTCCTACGACACTTTCCCCACCAACGTCGCGATCTACAACGACCCGCTTCTTCGGACCGACGGCCGCGGTGCTGTCACCACCGAGGTGATGGTCATCGGCCATGGCAGCCCGGCCGACAAAAGCGCCCACGACGCCCCGCACGCGGCGGCCCACGACCTGTCCGTCCCCCTCCCGGCAGATGCCGACGACGAAGCACTGGAGGCACGCCGCCTCGCCCTCCTCGCGGAAGGCCGGAGGCTGGCTTCCATGAGACGCCTCTCTGAGGCTTACCAGCGCGAAGCTGACCGCGCCGCCTTCGGCACGCCGGCTCCGGCTGGGCCCAGCCGGGCCGGCGTCGTCAAGCAACATGGCGCCGTCATCGCCGACACGCTGGGAGTCGACCGCCCAGTCTATGCCACTCCGCTCGAGAACCTGCGCGCCGCCCAGGCGGCCGTAGACGAGTTGGGTGGCTTGGAGGCCTAAGAACTCCCCCACATGACCCGGCACATCCAGCAGCTGATCGACGCGGCCGCGCAGCGGCACGAGGCCGATGCCCGTGCGGGAAGCCCTCCATCGCGCTGAGATCATGGTGCGACGTCCCGGACGCTGACCACGAGCAACACCCGCGCGCGGCGCGAGAGAGAGCCGGCGGCCAGCCAGAGCCAGACTCGCATCACCATCGAGCGAGACGCAGACGGCCACCCCCGAGCCACGGAGT
>NC_041386.1:453683447-453711977 GCF_002162155.2 Triticum dicoccoides | reverse complement strand
CCGACTCTCAGCGGCCGACTAGGTCACCGCGAAGGAGTCGGTGAAAACGACGCGCACCATCGGATCGACCGCCTAGCGTGATCCCTGGCGCTAGAAGAGGAAGACGATGTCGGCCCGCCTTGTTTCGGCCCCCGCATCCGCGACGAGCCTTTCCCCAAAAGGTTCTCGCTCCCAAGAGACACACCCAAGTACAATGGCTCTGTGAAGCCGGAAGATTGGCTGATTGACTACTCTACGGTAGTCAGCATAGCCAACGGCAACCGGCGCATTGCCGTGAAGTACGTGCCCCTCATGCTACAGGGCACGGCGCGGACCTAGCTCAACAGCCTCAAGCCTCTCAGCATCAACAGCTGGCTAGATTTCACCGAAGCCTTCGTTCGCAACTTCACCAGCACTTACAAGCGGGCTCCCAAGCCCAGGCAGCTCTCCCTATGCGTACAGGGCCTAATCGAGTCCACCCGCGACTACCTCACACGTTGGGTCGAGCTTCGCAATTCTTGCGAAGGGGTGCACGAGGTGCAAGCCATCGAATACTTCACTGCCGGGTGCCGAGAAGGTACCCTCCTCAAGCACAAGCTCCTCTGCAATGAGCCGACTACCCTCGACGAGCTTCTGGACATAGCCGACAAGTACGCCACCGCCGACTCTTCGATGAAGACCGAGCTTCAGGTAGATGCTTCCAGGAAAGTGCTCAACCCGGCGCCCAAGACGCCGGCTGGGGATTCCGGCTGACGCCCACACCCGAACGATCACAAACGCAAGGGCCCTGCGCCGCCTCCCGCCAGTCGGCAGGTGGCCACAGTCGAAGACATGCCGCCTGAAGGGCGGCCCGCACCCAAGAAGCCCAAGGGCGGCCGGCCGGCTTGGCAGCCGGCTTTATCCTACGAGCAAACTCTTGATGCACCGTGCAAGTTCCATAGCGGCGCGAAGCCATCCAACCACACAACCCGGAAGTGCCATTAGCTCACCCGAACCTCCAAAGGCGAAGGGCTCGCGCCGCCTCCTCCCGGCGGCCCGCCGCCTTCGGCTCCGCCACCCCCGGCCGCTCGGCCTGCGGTCGAAGCCATGCATGATGAGTTCCCCGACGAGCAAGCAACCTACATTGTCTTTACAAGCCAGCCCGAAGACCGGCGCGGCAAGCGCCAAGAGCACCAAGAAGTCAGCGTGGTCGCTGCTAATCCAGCCGGACACTTGCATTGGTCAGAGAAACCCATCAGCTGGAGCCGGGCCGACCACCCAGAGGTGATGCCGTCTCCCGGCTCTTATGCTTTGGTCCTGGAGGCCACCCTCGCGACGGATAGACGCGCCGCACGCTTCTCCCGCGTTCTGATAGACGGCGGAAGCAGCATCAACATCTTGTACCGTGATACCCTAGAGAAGCTAAATGTCAAGACGAAGCAGCTCGTGCCAACCCGGACGGTGTTCCATGGCATCGTCCCCGGCCTGTCCTGCGCCCCCATTGGCAAGATCAAGATTGATGTACTCTTTGGGGACAAGGAGCATTTCTGCCGGGAAGCAGTCTGGTTTGAAGTGGTGGACCTGGAGAGCCCCTACCATGCATTGCTTGGCCGACCCGCCTTGGCCAAGTTCATGGCGGTTCCCCACTATGCATACCTCAAGATGAAGATACCAAGTTCCAAGGGCGTCATCACCATAGCCGGCGATTACAAGAAGTCGTCCGAGTGCACCGCCGCCAGCAGCCAGCTGGCCGAGTCCCTTGTGATCACCGAAGAGAAGAAGGTGCTGAATCGGGTCGTGGCCATGGCCAGCAAGCAGCCAATCCAGCCCCCCGACTCCAAGGAGTATGATGCCCAAGGATCTTTCCAGCCAGCCAAGGAAACCAAGAAGATACCCCTTGACCCCGAGCACCTCGAGAGGTTTGCCGTCATTGGGGCAAGCCTGAACAGCAAATAGGAAAGCGAGCTCGCCGATTTCCTCCGTGAGAATCGGGACATCTTTGCATGGTCTCCCAAGGACATGCCGGGTGTTCCGAAGGATTTCGCCGAGCACAAACTACACGTCCGAGAAGGCGCAAAGCCGGTCAAGCAGCCGCTCCACCGACTATCAGAGGAAAAGAGAAGGATTGTATGGGAGGAGATAGCCCGACTTCATTATGGAAGTTTTCTTTCCAGAGTGGCTTGCCAACCCGGTCCTCGTGCTGAAGAAGAATAAAAAGTGGCGCATGTGTATAGACTACACCAGCCTCAACAAAGCCTGCCCCAAAGATCCCTTCGCTCTGCCAAGGATTGTGTCAGGACCCCGACTCAATGTCACATCGATCTAGCCGGTAACACCTCATATCACTTTGCGGCCTCACGCACGGTATCCCCACGGGTGTCGCCTTACCTTTGCCCGGGACCGTTTGCGCCTTTTGGCTCACGTATATGATAGTGTCGCTAGCATCCATATGATAAGGAGCCCGGGCTGACATGACTAGTCGTAAACCCAAAGTGGCACAGACTTACAGGGACAGGCATCCATGACCCAGCTTCGAACGTGTCGGTCATCAGCAAGTGGGTCCGGGCTGTAGCACTGGGCTAGCAGGACTCCGGTAAACCGGGCTGTAGCGGGCTAACAGGACTCCGGTACTCAAAGCGTGACATTTCCCCGAAGGGACAGACACAGGAACGAAGAAGGACACATGCCGGCCAGCTTAAGTGTTCCAGAGAAGTAGCAAGCTACCATGGCTCAGCGGTAACACTAGGAGACATTTCCCGGTAAGAGAGGCTACTAAAGATAAACAACTAGATGGTCAGATCCCACACATACCAAGCATTTCAGTCATACACACAATATGCTCGATATGTGCAAATACAACGAAGCATCACAACATGACTCTACGACACAAGTACTTTATTTAAGGCTCAGGGAGCCATACATAACATACACAAAGGTACGGGTCTCACGACCCAACATACAAGTCATACAGTCATACAAACCAGCAGCGGAAGTAACTTGTCTGAGTACAGACAACTAGTAAAATAAAAGAGGCTTGGAAAGCCTAGCTATACTACGTGGTCCTTCACAAGCTCAGGGTCACCACCTGGGTCTTTAGCCTACTCGTTGATGTCAACGTCTACATAGAACCCATCAGAAGGGGTTGCAGCGTCTTCTGTAAAATGTAGATTATAGCAACATGAGTACAAAGGTACTCAGCAAGACTTACATCAGATCCTACATATATGCATATTATCAAGAAGGGTTGGTGGAGTTATTGCAGCAAGCCAGCTTTGACTCTTGGCTAGACTATCCTACGATACTCCAACTTCAAATGGTTTTGCGCACACGAGTCCACTACTCACCACTTCAATACACTACCGAGGATCCACCTCCGTCTTCCTACGGAAGAGCCATCCTCGGCACTCACACTTATCTTGAGGCTTTTAGCAGTTTCCATTTACTTGTCTATGAACTGTATAGGCAACCAAGTAGTCCTTTACCGCGGACGCGGCTATTCGAATAGATCATGATAACCCTGCAGGGGTGTACTTCTTCATACATGTTTCCACCACTTAGCGTCTGCACACGATATGTGCTCGGCAGACTTCAAGCGAAAGCCGACGTGGGTGTAGACCACGACCTACCTAAACACTTAAGCCTCTAGTCCAGGTTTATCGCCTATTCAGGTTCCATCCGCAGGGAGTCCGGCCGAGGTTTCCCATACGGCCCCGAACGATGTGAACAGGGTTCCCGAGATACCTAACGGGTATTCGGTACACCCGGCCACGTACCTACCGCATCACAGCCCACCCCTACGGTCAGCGCTGTCCACGGCCTCCAGTAGGCTACAAACACCAGAAACTACTTGCAACTCCTGGACAGAGAGCTAGGGTGAATAAGAAGTCGAGCGAGGTCATATCTCAGGGCCCAATGCATGGTAGTAACTGTATCTTAAATCACACATACAGATCTCAGTGCTTAAGGTCGGCTTCAATGAAACAACCCACCATGTACTCCTACATGGCCTCTCATCGATACCTTTACCAAATCGTGTTCACCACACCACTCTCATTTCCGACATAATCATTTCATTCTAGCCATCACCCAGATGAACCAGACCTGACACGACTCTAAGCATAGCAGGCATAGCAAGGTAGGAACAACACATACATATGGCTCAATCAACTCCTACACATGCTAGTGGGTTTCATCTAGTTACTGTGGCAATGACAGGTCATGCAGAGGAAATGGGTTCAACTACCGTAGCACACAGCAGTTTGAAACGCGTTGTCCTAATGCAGTAAAAGAGAGCAGGAGCGAGAACATGGGATTGTATCGATATGATCAAATGGTTGGTTGCTTGCCTGATGGTTCGATGCACTGATACGGTTCTTCGTTAGGGTAATCACGGTACTCCTCGGAGGCAGAACCTGTCGCAAGGACACCGATACACAACCATCACCAAACAATGTGCAACAATATGATGCATGCATGAAACATGGCAATATGAGTGTGTTGGGCTAATGCAACTAAAACCAGAAGGGTTTGAGCAAATTTGAATCAAGGATTCAAATTTCAAATTCAAATATGGCCTTTTAAAGTGCTTTTCCTTGTTCTGCTTAAAACATCAATTTAACTTGTTTGATCATGCATGAAAATAGTACAGATGGATAGATTGGATTTTTCTGATCATTTTTCATATATAATTTGTCCAATTTGGAGTTACAGAATAAAAGTTATGAATTTTTGAAGTTTAAATAATATTCTGGAATTTCCTGATTTAATTTAAATCCAGAAATATAATTATTGCGCCAGCATGACGTCAGCATGACGTCAGTGGTCAACTGCGGCTGTCTGGGGTCAAACCTGACGTGTGGGGCCCACACGTCAGTGACAGGGGGGTTAAACAGGGTTAAATTAATCCTAATTACTAATTAGTGACGCTGGGGCCCACTAGTCAGTGTCAGGGGGTTAACTAACAGTGGTTAGCGCTAATCCTAATTAGCTACAGGGCTGGGCCCACCTGTCAGGGACTCAGGGGGGTTCCTGCCGTGGTCAAAGTGGGTCAAACCCACCGGCGACGTGACGCCGGCGAGGCCCGAGACGGCGGCGCGATGCGGGATCGCGCTACAGGGCACGGGCGAGGCCGTTCTTGGGCTCGTTGGAGAGCTCTTGCTCCCGCGCGTCGAACGGTGGTGGTGGCCGTGCCTGAGGTGGCCGGAGTCGACGGCGGCGAGCTCGGCTGCGGCTGCCGGAGTTCGGTCGTGCACGGAAACGGGGTTGGAGCTCGAAGGCGAGCGAAGCGAGGCGCTAGGGATGCTCTATGGAGCCTTACGAACTCGTTGGACTCGCCAGGGTGACCAAATGGTCACCGGAGCTGCGTCGACGGCGAGCTCGGCGACGGCGGAGGTTCGGCCGTGGTGGGGAGGAGGCTACGGTGAGGGAACGAGGGGGAGAAGAGGGGGAAACGGTGGCGTAGCTCACCGCGGTTGCAGTGGGCATCGAAGCGGGCTCGGGGACGCGCTGGAGACGGCGAATCGACGGCGACGGTGGTCGGAGCCCGAGGAGGGGAACGGCAACGTGACGGCGATGCAGGGCTTCCGGAGACCCGTGGAGCGGTGGGGAGGAAGAGGAGGTCGAGGCGGAGCTCCTGAGCTAGTCGGGGGAGCGAGGGGTGGCCGGAGTCGGCTGCTATGGCGAACGGCGGCGACGGTGGTGTTCGGCCGTGTGAGAGAGAGAGCGAGGGAGAGGAGGGGAGAGCCGAGGGCGAGTGAGAGAGAGCAGGGGGGGAGGCGTGGCGTCGTCCAGGGCATCGAGGCGAGGAGGGGAGGGCAGGCAGGCAGGGAGAGAGGTGGCGTGGCGCGGTGGCGCGCGCGCGCGCCGGCCACACTCCCCTCCCTCTGTCGGGACGAAGACGACAGAGGAGGGAGGCGGGCTGGGCCGCCTGCTGGCTGGGCCGGCCAGCTGGCTGGGCTGCACAGGGAGGAGCCCAGGTAAGCTTCTCCCTTTTATTTTTTTCCTGTTTTCTAATTTCTGACATTTGTTTTGATTTAAATAATATATTAAATCATTTATTTAACTTATGCCAAATTTTTCAGGGGCTAGATATATTATTCCAGAGCTCCTTTATAATTGGCATAATATTTGGACATATATTAATATATAAAGAAATATATTTCCAAAGCAAATATTTATGCATTAATTCCAAATGCCCAAAATAATTACCTATGAGCTCTTAAAAATATTGGTTTGATTTTTATCTCTGCCCAATATTTTCAGAGAGCAACATGAGCATTTTCTTGGACCCTTTTGGAGAAATTTTTATTTGGGTCATTTTCAAAATGATTCTGAGGGTTTCACAGATCCCCATTTCAAGTTTCTGATGAAAGAGTAAACATGATGCAACACTCTAATGCATGACTAGCTAGGGTGTGACAACTCACCCCCACTCAAAAGAATCTCGTCCCAAGATTTGGGTTCCTCCGGGAAGAAGGCGGGATACTCAAGTCGAAGACGATCCTCCCTTTCCCAAGTTGCTTCATCCTCAGAGTGGTGCGACCATTGAACCTTGAGAAACTTGATATTATGACGTCGAGTGGTACGTTCGGCCTGATCGAGGATACGAATGGGGTACTCTCGATATGTAAGATTATCTTGGAGATCAAGCGTTTCGTGGTCCACTCCACGGATAGGATCCGAGAAGCAACGCCTGAGTTGAGAAACGTGGAAGACATCGTGGACCCTGGAGAGGTGCGGAGGTAGTTCCAACTGGTAGGCAACTTCCCCTCGTTTGGCGAGAATGCGAAAAGGTCCAATGTAACGAGGAGCCAATTTGCCTTTGATACCGAAACGATGGGTTCCCTTCAGAGGGGTGACCCGAAGATAAGCCTTCTCGTCAACCTCGAAAGTCATAGCCTTATGTTTTCGGTCATATTGACTCTTTTGACGTGATTGGGCTGTTTTCAACTTTTCACGAACGATACGAACTTGTTCTTCTGCTTCCTGAATCATATCCGGGCCAAAGAATTGTCTTTCCCCGGTCTCTGACCAGTTAAGGGGTGTTCGACACCGTCGTCCATAGAGAACTTCAAAAGGGGCTTTACCCAAGCTAGACTGATAGCTGTTGTTGTAAGCGAATTCGGCAAATGGAAGACACTTCTCCGAGTCCATTCCAAATGAGATAACAGAGGCTCGAAGCATGTCTTCTAGAATTTGGTTGACGCGTTCCACTTGACCACTCGACTGAGGGTGGAAGGCGGTGCTAAAGGAGAGACGAGTTCCCATAGCATTTTGGAAACTTTCCCAAAATCGAGAGGTGAAAAGACTTCCTCGATCCGAGTTAATTTCCAAAGGAACACCATGAAGGGACACTATTCGGGAGATGTATAAGTCTGCCAGTTGACTAGCGGTTATACTCTCTCGAACAGGTAGGAAATGGGCTACTTTGGAAATACGATCGACAATGACGAAGATAGCATTATTCCCTCTCTTGGTCCTGGGAAAACCGGTAATGAAATCCATACCAATTTTATCCCATTTCCATTCAGGAATAGCTAGGGGTTGAAGGGTGCCAGCAGGCCGTTGATGCTCTGCTTTTACACGACGACAGACGTCGCAATTAGCAATATACTGAGCAATTTCTCTCTTCATCCTAGTCCACCAGAACCTCTGGCGTAGGTCCTGATACATCTTAGTACTACCGGGATGAATGGTGAGAGGAGATTCATGAGCTTCCTTAAGGATCAAACGCCTCAGGTTTCGCACTTTGGGAACCACTAGTCGATTCCCGAAGTATACGACCCCTTGATCATTAATGGAGAAGCAATTCGCAATTCCTTTCTGAATGTTTCTCTTGATGCGGGAGATTCCCGGATCTACCTTCTGTGCCTTGATAATCTGATCCGTAAGGGTAGGTTTTGCCACCAAGGTGGAAAGAAAACCTTGAGGAACAATGTGAAGGTTAAGCTTCCGAAATTCCTCATGGAGAAGCGGTTGACTTTGTTGTAACATCAGATTGTTACAATAAGATTTACGACTTAGCGCATCAGCCATGACGTTGGCTTTCCCTGGGGTGTAGGTTATCCCTAAGTCGAAGTCTGTGATCAACTCAACCCAACGTCTTTGCCTGAGATTCAGATCCGGTTGGGTGAAAATGTACTTCAGACTTTGGTGATCAGTGAATATTTCGCAACGGTTACCGAGGAGGTAATGCCGCCAGGTTTTAAGTGCATAGACTACGGCTGCAAGCTCTAGATCATGAGTAGGATAATTCTCCTCATGTGGGTGCAATTGCCGTGAAGCGTAGGCAATTACATGTCGATCTTGCATGAGAATGCAACCTAGTCCTTGTCGCGAGGCGTCGCAGTAGATAACAAAGTCCTTGGAGAAGTCTGGCGGTACCAGTACGGGAGCAGAAGTCAGGCGTCTTTTCAGTTCCTGAAAGCTGTGCTCACATTGTGGAGTCCACTCGAACTTCTTATCTTTCTTGAGGAGTTCGGTTAGAGGTTTAGCAACTTTGGAGAAGTTTTCGACAAAGCGACGGCAATAGCTCGCTAAGCCCAGAAAGCTCCGAACTTGCTTGACTGATTCAGGTGGAGTCCAGTTAAGGACGGCTTGAACTCGCTCAGGGTTAACAGCAATACCTTTACCAGATATTACATGACCCAGATAGGTCACTTCTGACAACCAGAATTCACATTTAGAAAATTTGGCATAAAGGCGATGCTCTCGAAGTTTCTGCAACACTAGCCTTAGATGTTCGGCATGTTCTTCCTCGTTCTTGGAGTAGATGAGTATATCATCGAGGTAAACCACGACGAATTTATCCAAATACTCCATGAAGATTGAGTTCATTAACCGAGAAAAAGTGGCTGGAGCGTTGGTTAAACCGAAGGACATGACGGTGTACTCGTATTGGCCATAACGAGTAACAAAGGCCGTTTTAGGAATGTCCCCGTTTCTGATTTTGATTTGATGGTAGCCCAACCTCAAATCCATCTTGGAGAAGACTGAGGATCCAGCGAGCTGATCGTACAGGTCGTTGATCCTGGGAAGCGGATATTTGTTCTTGATTGTGACCAAATTGACAGGTCGGTAATCTACAACCATCCGGTCTGTACCATCCTTCTTCTTGACGAATAGGACGGGGCAAGCCCACGGAGAAGAGCTAGGTCGGATGAAACCCTTTTTCAAGGACTCATCGAGTTGTTTCTTAAGCTCGGCTAGTTCTAGGGGTGCCATCTTATAAGGTCTTCTAGCAATCGGAACGGTTCCTGGAATGAGGTCTATTACGAACTCAACATCCCTGTCAGGTGGAACACCTGGCAATTCCTCTGGGAAAACATCCGGAAAGTCACGGACTACCGGAACGTCCTCAAGGTCTGGCAAAGGGCTGGCGTTAAGAGAATATAATTGTCGCTTGGCTAATCGGGTCAAGACATTGACTATCTTGCCCGAAGGGTGAGTGAGTTGAGCAGTCCTAGAGAAGCAATCAATTTTGGCATGATGAGCTGACATCCAGTCCATACCCAAAATGATATTAATATCTGAAGATTTAAGGGCTATCAAAGACGCGAGGAAAACAAGTCTGTCGACTTGGATTTCATTTCCATGGCTTACTCTAGAAGTTTGCCATTTGGATCCCGGAGTTTGAATTACCATAGAGGTTGGCATATCACCGAATGCGACGTTATGCAAACGAGCATAATTTTCAGAAATAAAAGAATGAGAGGCTCCTGTATCGAAAAGAACAGATGCCGGGTGGCAATTAACAAGAAGCGTACCGAGAACGACGTTGGGATCCTCTTGAGCTTCTTCGGCAGAGATACAGTTGACATGGCCACGTGAAGCGGTGACCGGCTTGGCGTGGAATATTTTTCCTGTCGGCTTGCCACGGCCAACAGTTTTAGCAGACTGGTTGGGGTTGGTCTGGGGACACTCACGCATATAGTGACCAGATTCCCCACACTTGAAACAAGTCACGGAACTGGTACGTGGAGGAGCATTGTTGGTTGGACCCCCATAGGGCTTGGCCGGTGCAGACTGTTGAACGGGGCGAGGCGCCTGGAAGGATGGCCTCGGTGTGAACCTGGGTGGCAGGGCGGTGTTGGGTACCCACACTCGGCGCTTCTGAGGACCAGCACCGGATGAGGAACCCATGTCACGGCCATGCTTGCGTGTTGCGTCATAGTCAGTCTGACCAGTTTCAGCACTGATGGCTTTGTTGACAAGTTTCTGAAAAGATGTGCACTCATGCAGACGGAGGTCGCGGCGAAGCTCAGGACTAAGGCCCTTACGGAACCTTGCTTGCTTCTTGGCATCAGTAGACACTTCCTCAGTTGCATATCGTGCGAGATTACCAAACTCCCTGCTGTAGGCATCCACAGAAAGTCGGCCTTGGGTGAAACTGCAAAATTCTTCACGTTTACGGTCCATGAGACCCTCCGGAATGTGATGTTCACGGAAAGCCTCGCTGAATTCAGCCCAAGTAGTGACATGGCCCACTGGGCGCATAGCTCCATAATTTTCCCACCATAGACTGGCGGGGCCTTCAAGATGATATGCAGCAAAGGTGACCTTGTCAGCCTCCGCTACCAGCGCGGAACGCAGTTTGTGAGAGATACTGCGAAGCCAGTCATCGGCGTCGAGAGGCTCGACGGAGTGGTGGAACGTGGGTGGATGCAATTTGATAAAATCACTGAGTGACACCACGTTAGTCCTCTGATGGTGTGCCGTGTTCTGTTCAATACGCTCTAACAAACGGTTGGTCTCCCGCTTGTTTCTCTCAGCTTCCATCATAACCTCGGCTAGTGAAGGAGGATGAGGCAGATTTGCATCCCTGGCTTCACTGCCTTCGGCCTGCTCTTGAGAAGCAGGGTTAGCGTGCGTGTTGACCATCCTAGGTAAACAAGACAATGATTTAGTCAGGATGATAAAATTCCGACATAGGATAAAAATGTAAGGAATAACTCGAAATGCAAGATGATCATCCGTATGACATGGTAGATACAGAAACTGCTGCTTTATTCCATCGTCATACACACCATACAGGGTTTAGTACAAGACCAAACAAAGTACTATTACGGTGAAAAGAGGATTACATCTCATCGGAGGCATTCCAAGCTCCTATACATTATTTTTCTACACCTCCGGAAAGAGTACAAACTAGGTCATATCCCACGAGTTACGCGGGACGATAGACGACACAGCTAGTGCGAACTAGTGATACAACCACTAACTCAGACCGATCCGTACTAGTCCTCGTAGAAGTCACCTCCATAGCCTGGAAGCTCAACATGATCATCCGGAAACAGACGATCTCGCGGAGCTTGTGGACCATAGGGGCTAGGATGAGGTCTTGGACCAACAAACGGTGGCCTGCGGGGACCGCGAGGTGGGGTGATGCCTCCTACATCACGCCAAACCATCACGTCTGGCAGAGCAGATATCACAGGATAGAGATCGCGCATATCTGAATATCCAGCTTGCACCGCCGATGCGAACCGAGTCAAAGTGGCCCAGTGGTCAGCACGGGTATTGAAGAGCTCTAACCTCAAGGCCCGATTTTCACGGTCCTTATCCTCGAGCATCTCAGCAGTGGTGCGAGTCCGTGAATCCTCCTGAGTGGGGTCAGCATAGATAGCCTGGAGATACCCTTGTGCTCCCGGAAGTGATCCTGGCATATACCGGAAATCAGAGTCCCGAAATATACCAGATCTGACTCGCATAATGGTCATCATAGAGTAGGCGGCGTCCTACACCGCCATCTCAATAGTAACCCCGAGTCCATAGGAGCAGTGAAGAGGCTCGGTGGATCCAGGATAAGATGGAAATATCCTGACAGTGCAGAGATACTGGCTCTGATTAAAGTCTCGGAATTGCTCTTCGACCGTGTACTCAGGATACCAGCGGTATCCAGCCTCAGTCATTACCCTGACCAACTTGGCAGTATGGCCGGGTACATCTAGGCATCGAGTCAGGCGAACCACTTGATTGAGGTCGCGAGTGGCCATCTGAAAGCACAATCATAATGCAAAGGCATTAGAATTTCTAGCAAAATTTCGGCAGCATAACAGCTGTAAATGCTCAAGAAGGATTTTGAGACATTTGACAAAGGATTACATACACACTCATCATCATCATAACAAGGTTCTGAATCCATTCTAACAAAATAATGTGGTAGTAGAACTGAACTAGGCTTGTATCCATCAAACTTATAAGGTACTACTGATTAGTAACACGTGATCCTGATAGAGAGAATAGGTCCTAATTCCTTAACCCCCGGTGGAAGAATGGACTGACTCAGATCAGAATGTCATAAGATAAAGGAGTAAAAAGAGCCTTACGTTCCAACCCACAAACAATTCCCCTACATATAACTAAAGAATTTCTAGACTCAACATCGACCAGTTTGGCTTGGAGAACCTACAGGCAGTCCGGCTCTGATGCCAACGCTGTCAGGACCCCGACTCAATGTCACATCGATCTAGCCGGTAACACCTCATATCACTTTGCGGCCTCACGCACGGTATCCCCACGGGTGTCGCCTTACCTTTGCCCGGGACCGTTTGCGCCTTTTGGCTCACGTATATGATAGTGTCGCTAGCATCCATATGATAAGGAGTCCGGGCTGACATGACCAGTCGTAAACCCAAAGTGGCACAGACTTACAGGGACAGGCATCCATGACCCAGCTTCGAACGTGTCGGTCATCAGCAAGTGGGTCCGGGCTGTAGCACTGGGCTAGCAGGACTCCGGTAAACCGGGCTGTAGCGGGCTAACAGGACTCCGGTACTCATAGCGTGACATTTCCCCGAAGGGACAGACACAGGAACGAAGAAGGACACATGCCGGCCAGCCTAAGTGTTCCAGAGCAGTAGCAAGCTACCATGGCTCAGCGGTAACACTAGGAGACATTTCCCGGTAAGAGAGGCTACTAAAGATAAACAACTAGATAGTCAGATCCCACACATACCAAGCATTTCAATCATACACACAATATGCTCGATATGTGCAAATACAACGAAGCATCACAACATGACTCTACGACACAAGTACTTTATTTAAGGCTCAGGGAGCCATACATAACATACACAAAGGAACGGGTCTCACGACCCAGCATTCAAGTCATACAGTCATACAAACCAGCAGCGGAAGTAACTTGTCTGAGTACAGACAACTAGTAAAATAAAAGAGGCTTGGAAAGCCTAGCTATACTACATGGTCCTTCACAAGCTCAGGGTCACCACCTGGGCCCTTAGCCTACTCGTTGATGTCAACGTCTACATAGAACCCATCAGAAGGGGTTGCAGCGTCTTCTGTAAAAATGTAAATTATAGCAACATGAGTACAAAGGTACTCAGCAAGACTTACATCAGATCCTACATACATGCATATTATCAAGAAGGGTTGGTGGAGTTATTGCAGCAAGCCAGCTTTGACTCTTGGCTAGACTATCCTACGATACTTCAACTTGAAATGGTTTTTCGCACACGAGTCCACTACTCACCACTTCAATACACTACCGAGGATCCACCTCCGTCTTCCTACGGAAGAGCCATCCTCGGCACTCACACTTATCTTGAGGCTTTTAACAGTTTCCATTTACTTGTCTATGAACTGTATAGGCAACCAAGTAGTCCTTTACCGCGGACGCGGCTATTCGAATAGATCATGTTAACCCTACAGGGGTGTACTCCTTCATACACGCTCTCACCACTTACCGTCGTTTACACGACATGTACTCGGCAACCTTCAAGCAGAAGCCCAACGTGGGTGTCGGCCACGACCTACCTAACCACCTAAGCCTCCAGTCCAGGTTTATCGCCTATCCAGGTTCCATCCGCAGGGAGTCTGGCCGAGGTTTCCCATACGGCCCCGAACGATGTGAACAGGGTTCCTGAGATACCTAACGGGTATTCGGTACACCGTGCCACGTACCTACCGCATCACAGCCCACCCCTACGGTCAACGCTGTCCACGGCCTCCAGTAGGCTACAAACACCAGAAACTACTTGCAACTCCTGGACGGAGAACTAGGGTGAATAAGAAGCCGAGAGGGTCCATTGGTTTTGGGCCCAATGCATGGTAGTAGCTGATTCTTAAATCACACATACAGATCTCAGTGCTTAAGGTCGGCTTCAATGAAACAACCCACCATGTACTCCTACATGGCCTCTCATCGATACATTTACCAAATCGTGTTCACCACACCACTCTCATTACCGACATAAACATTTCACTCTAGCCCATCACCCAGATGAACCAGACCTGACACGACTCTAAGCATAGCAGGTATAGCAAGGTAGGAACAACACATACATATGGCTCAAACAACTCCTACACATGCTAGTGGGTTTCATCTAGTTACTGTGGCAATGACAGGTCATGCAGAGGAAATGGGTTCAACTACCGTAGCACACAGCAGTTTGAAACGCGTTGTCTTAATGCAGTAAAAGAGAGCAGGAGCGAGAACATGGGATTGTATCGATATGATCAAATGGTTGGTTGCTTGCCTGATGGTTCGATGCACTGATACGGTTCTTCGTTAGGGTAATCACGGTACTCCTCGGAGGCAGAACCTGTCGCAAAGGACACCGATACACAACCATCACCAAACAATGTGCAACAATATGATGCATGCATGAAACATGGCAATATGAGTGTGTTGGGCTAATGCAACTAAAACCAGAAGGGTTTGAGCAAATTTGAATCAAGGATTCAAATTTCAAATTCAATTATGGCCTTTTAAAGTGCTTTTCCTTGTTCTGCTTGAAACATCAATTTAACTTGTTTGATCATGCATGAAAATAGTACAGATGGATAGATTGGATTTTTCTGATCATTTTTCATATATAATTTGTCCAATTTGGAGTTACAGAATAAAAGTTATGAATTTTTGAAGTTTAAATAATATTCTGGAATTTCCTGATTTAATTTAAATCCAGAAATATAATTATTGCGCCAGCATGACGTCAGCATGACGTCAGTGGTCAACTGCGGCTGTCTGGGGTCAAACCTGACGTGTGGGGCCCACATGTCAGTGACAGGGGGGTTAAACAGGGTTAAATTAATCCTAATTACTAATTAGTGGCGCTGGGGCCCACTAGTCAGTGTCAGGGGGTTAACTAACAGTGGTTAGCGCTAATCCTAATTAGCTACAGGGCTGGGCCCACCTGTCAGGGACTCAGGGGGGTTCCTGCCGTGGTCAAAGTGGGTCAAACCCACCGGCGACGTGACGCCGGCGAGGCCCGAGACGGCGGCGCGATGCGGGATCGCGCTACAGGGCACGGGCGAGGCCGTTCTTGGGCTCGTTGGAGAGCTCTTGCTCCCGCGCGTCGAACGGTGGTGGTGGCCGTGCCTGAGGTGGCCGGAGTCGACGGCGGCGAGCTCGGCTGCGGCCGCCGGAGTTCGGTCGTGCACGGAAACGGGGTTGGAGCTCGAAGGCGAGCGAAGCGAGGCGCTAGGGATGCTCTATGGAGCCTTACGAACTCGTTGGACTCGCCGGGGTGACCAAATGGTCACCGGAGCTGCGTCGACGGCGAGCTCAGCGACGGCGGAGGTTCGGCCGTGGTGGGGAGGAGGCTACGGTGAGGGAACGAGGGGGAGAAGAGGGGGAAACGGTGGCGTAGCTCACCGCGGTTGCAGTGGGCGTCGAAGCGGGCTCGGGGACGCGCTGGAGACGGCGAATCGACGGCGACGGTGGTCGGAGCCCGAGGAGGGGAACGGCGATGTGACGGCGATGCAGGGCTTCCGGAGACCCGTGGAGCGGTGGGGAGGAAGAGGAGGTCGAGGCGGAGCTCCTGAGCTAGTCGGGGGAGCGAGGGGTGGCCGGAGTCGGCTGCTATGGCGAACGGCGGCGACGGTGGTGTTCGGCCGTGTGAGAGAGAGAGCGAGGGAGAGGAGGGGAGAGCCGAGGGCGAGTGAGAGAGAGCAGGGGGGAGGCGCGGCGTCGTCCAGGGCATCGAGGCGAGGAGGGGAGGGCAGGCAGGCAGGGAGAGAGGTGGCGTGGCGCGGTGGCGCGCGCGCGCGCCGGCCACACTCCCCTCCCTCTGTCGGGACGAAGACGACAGAGGAGGGAGGCGGGCTGGGCCGCCTGCTGGCTGGGCCGGCCAGCTGGCTGGGCTGCACAGGGAGGAGCCCAGGTAAGCTTCTCCCTTTTATTTTTTTCCTGTTTTCTAATTTCTGACATTTGTTTTGATTTAAATAATATGTTAAATCATTTATTTAACTTATGCCAAATTTTTCAGGGGCTAGATATATTATTCCAGAGCTCCTTTATAATTGGCATAATATTTGGACATATATTAATATATAAAGAAATATATTTCCAAAGCAAATATTTATGCATTAATTCCAAATGCCCAAAATAATTACCTATGAGCTCTTAAAAATATTGGTTTGATTTTTATCTCTGCCCAATATTTTCAGAGAGCAACATGAGCATTTTCTTGGACCCTTTTGGAGAAATTTTTATTTGGGTCATTTTCAAAATGATTCTGAGGGTTTCACAGATCCCCATTTCAAGTTTCTGATGAAAGAGTAAACATGATGCAACACTCTAATGCATGACTAGCTAGGGTGTGACAGATTGACCAAGTGATAGACTCCACGGCCGGATGCGAGCTGTTGAGTTTTTTGGATGCTTATTCAGGATATCACCAGATAAAGCTAGACCCGGCCGACCGCCTGAAGACCGCCTTCATCACGCCATTCGGAGCCTTCTGCTACCTGACCATGACATTCGGCTTGATAAATGCCGGTGCCACTTTTCAACGTTGCATGATGAAGTGCCTCCTCAAGCAACTCGGCAGAAACGCCCACGTCTATGTGGATGATATTGTGGTGAAGACGGAGAGGCGCGGCACCTTGCTAGAAGATCTCAAAGAAACGTTTGAAAACCTGCGCCGTTTTCAAATCAAGCTCAACCCTGAGAAATGCGTGTTCGGAGTGCCAGCCGGCCAGCTCCTAGGCTTCCTGGTCTCCGAACGCGGTGTCGAGTGCAACCCAGTAAAGATCAAGGCCATCGAGAGAATGGCGATCCCCACCAAGCTGTGAGAAAGCCAGAAGTTCACCGGATGCTTGGCCTCCTTGAACCGCTTCATCAGCCGGCTCGGGGAGAAAGCTCTCCCCCTCTACCGCCTCATGAAGAAGAGCACTCACTTCGAGTGGAACGACCAGGCCGACCAAGCTTTTCACGAACTAAAGAAGATGCTGGCTACACCGCCTGTCCTAGCGGCGCCGACTGAGAAAGAGCCCATGCTCCTTTACATTGCCGCAACCAGCCGGGTGGTCAGCACCGTCATCGTAGTCCAACGCCCGGAAGATGGCCGGGCCTAGCCGGTCCAGAGGCCGATGTATTATTTGAGCGAGGTGCTGTCCGCCTCAAAGCAGAACTACCCGCACTACCAGAAGATGTGCTACGGCGTGTACTTCATCGCCAAGAAGCTGAAGCCCTACTTTCAAGAGCATCCCATCACGGTCGTATGCACCGCCCCGCTGGCCGAGATCATAGGCAGCCGGGATGCATCCGGCTGGGTGGCGAAATGGGCCATCGAGCTGGCCCCTTACACGATCTTCTACCAGCCCCTGCACCGCCATCAAGTCCCAAGCACTGGCCGACTTCCTCGTCGACTGGGCCGAGACCCAGTACCTGCCGCCGTCTCCCGACTCCACCCATTGGCGCATGCACTTTGACGGGTCCAAGATGCACACCGGCTTGGGAGCCGGCGTCGTCCTTACCTCTCCCAAGGGTGACAAGCTCAGATACACGCTGCAGATCCACTTTGCCGCCTCCAACAACGTAGCCGAGTACGAGGCACTCATACACGGGCTCCGGCTTGCCAAGGAACTCGGCATCCGCCTGATCCTATGTTACGGCGACTCGGACTTGGTGGTTCAGCAATCATCTGGCGACTGGGACGCCAAGGACGCAAACATGGCAAGCTACCGCTTCCTGGTTCAGCAACTCAGCGGATACTTTGAAGGATGCGAGTTCCTCCATGTACCACGAGCCGACAACGAGCCAGCCGATGCCCTGGCTCGAATAGGCTCCACTCGGCAAGCAATACCAACCTGCGTTGCTCTACAACGCATCCTCAAGCTGTCCATCAAGCCATCTCCAAAATCCGACTCCATCTTCGTGCCGCCTGACCCCGATGCGGCCGGGTCCGGCTCGAAGAACCAAGCAGGCGACTCCGGGACTTCAGTAGTCGGCCCGGGGACTTCGGCAGTCGGCTCGGGGACTGCCGCACCCGGCTCGGGGACTGCGGTACTCGTCCCGGGGACTGCGCCAACACAGCAGCCGGCGGCCGACTCCAACACTGCATCACCCAGCCCGCCCATCGTGGTGGCAGTAGCCACATTGGCAGTAGGAGAAGTTGCAGCTCCATCATGGGCTCAGACCATCCTCAACTTCCTAGTAAACCAAGATCTGCCGGCTGACGAAACAGAGGCAAGACAAGTCCAACGTCGAGCCGAAGCATACACAATCATCAACAGAGAACTCGTCAAGCGCAGTGTCACTGGAGTCCTCCAGCGGTGCGTCGAGCAAGAGAAGGGCATTGCAATCCTCAGAGATATTCACCAAGGAGAATGTGGCCACCATGCGGCTTCAAGATCACTCGTCGCCAAAGCTTTCCGCCATGGCTTTTTCTGGCCGACTGCTTTGGATGACGCCAAAGAATTAGTCAAACATTGCAAAGGCTGCCAACTTTTCAGCTCCAAGCAACACATGCCGGCTTTGGCACTCAAGACCATTCCCCTCACCTGGCCCTTCGCCGTGTGGGGACTGGACATGGTGGGCCCATTCAAGACGGCGCGCGGCGGTATGACACATTTGCTTGTTGTCGTGGACAAATTCACCAAGTGGATCGAGGCAAAGCCGATCAAGAAACTAAATGGGCCGACTACGGTGACTTTCATCGCAGACATAACAAATCGGTACGGCGTGCCACACAACATCATCACCGACAATGGCACGAATTTTGCCAAGGGAGCCTTGGCACAAGGCATCTGGCTAGACCTTGCGTCCGTCACCCACCCGCAGTCAAACGGCCAGGTCGAGCGAGCTAACGGCCTCATCCTCTCCGGCATCAAACCCCGCCTGGTCGTACCACTGGAGCGTTCAGCCGGCTGTTGGCTCGACTAGCTGCCAGCTGTCCTCTGGAGCCTACGTACTACCCCAAACAAGTCAACCGGCTTCACCCCTTTCTTCCTCGTGTACGGCGCTGAAGCGATCATCCCAACAGACATCGAGTTCGACTCGCCCCGGGTAACTATGTATACGGAGGCGGAGGCCAAGGAAGCACGAGAAGACGGCGTCGACCTGCTGGAAGAGGGCCGACTGTTAGCCCTCACCCGGTCTGCCATCTACCAGCAGGGTTTGCGCCGCTACCACAGTCGGAAGGTCAGGCGAAGATCTTTCCAAGAGGGCGACCTTGTGCTCCGACTGATCCAGCGAACAGCCGGCCAGCACAAGCTCTCGGCCCCTTGGGAGGGCCCCTTCGTCATCAGCAGAGCTCTAGGCAACGACTCCTACTACCTCATCAACGTGCAGAAGCCCAAGGCACGCAAGAGAGACGACTCCGGCAAGGAGTCGGAACGACCATGGAACGTCAACCTCCTTCGAAGATTCTACAGTTGAAATGCAGTATGTATCGCGCTAACTTTTGTACTAAGTATGAGACAACAGGCCCCCCGAGGACGGCTCGGGGACTGCCATCTTTTATCTATGAATGAAAACTATCATGTGTATGATCTTGTCATTTCATTTATTCATTTCGTCCGGCACCGGGTTCGACGAGTCGGCCCGGGGACTGGCCGACTGGAGTTATATTAGGAGTCCTACCCGCGGTCAGACAAGTAGTGTGCCAACACCCAGGCTTAGCTCTTGCCAAAGTCGCAGTTCGAAGAACCGGCTGTTCGGCTGGCAAGAATCATAAGCCGGAAAGGATGCGCACACGAAAAATGGCTAGGGACCAACGGACTCATATAACAAAAGCCGATTTGCCGCCTCCCGCCGACCGACTACCAGAGTAGCCGGCCGGCCGGTTTTCATTCACTTCACTTCAATCCAAGAAAGCTCGAGTACTTGCCTCACCAGAAAGGGAAGGCGGCAAAGGAAAAAAGCCTAAGGATAAGAAGTGCACTCGAATGGAAACCGAACATGCACATAATAATATTTACATAAAGGACCTCCAAAGAGGCCAGCATCCAACATAGTTTGATACACCCCCAGTGGGTGGAATTGCGAAAGCCTAAAATTGTTCGAAAGACAAAAGCAGGAACAATAAGGACGGCAGATCAAGCCGGCGGGGCGGCTGACGAGCTGGGCTGGTCGGTGGAGACGGTTGCGCCGGCTGAAGGAGCGGCCGGCTGGCGAACTTCGGCTTGATCACTGCCTCCGGCAGAGGGCGCGCTTCCGCGCGGCTCGTTGCTGGAGGCACGGTCAGCCTGAGGTCGGTCGGTTGTTCCGCTAGCCGGCTCGACGTCTTCACCGTCCCCTTTCCTCGTCATCTTCGCCCTCGTCGTTGGAGGCGATCTCCTCGGCCGAGTCTTCGCCCACCGCCGGGTTCAGACCAAACCACTCCTCCGGCTGGGCAACGCCATCATCATTGATTTCGGGCGTGAAGACACTGGTATCGGTGCACTTGGCGATCATCGAGGCACGCTGGGCGATGGCCGGCCACACTTCCTCCAGCTCCGCGTTGGCCTCCAGCCGCCAAGTGCGCAGTTGGTCCAGGCTCAGCCCTGGGTACCAAGCGCGAACAAACTCCAACGCCCTCCCGGCTCCAAGACGGGCCGCCGACGCCTTCCAAGCTTTGAAACGGCCGACTACGACCTCCAACCAGTCGGCGGTCCGGCTTGGGGTGCGGGGGATCATTTCGCCGGGCCAGAGGGCGGCCAGCACCTGCGCCCCGGCACGTTGAAGCCGGCGGAGCATCCGGTGGGCCGGCTGCAGCCGCGCTTGGACAGCAAGGAGCTGCTCCTCCAGCGTCCGATTTGCATCCGGCGCAATATTAACTCCCGCCTGATGGCGCACCTCGCGATGAGCCTCGATGGCTTGGGCGGCGAGGGTGGAGTGGCCAGGAAAGTATTCTGCACAAGGTAACGGGCAGTGGCACAAGTCAGAACAAAACTCCAGGCGGCCAGCAGGCGGAAGAAGGGCGAGAAAGGCGGCTTACCATCGATCAAGTCTTCGATGCGGCCGAAGCCTTCATCCAGCGCCTGACGCGTCTCGGCCCAGCTCGCCGCCTCGGTCTCAAACTCCGCCTTCAGGGCGGCCTCGCCGTCCTGCGCCTTCTGCAGGGCCGCCTTGTGGCTCTCCTCCTGGTCCGCCAGCGTCTTGACTAGGCGGTCGCGCTCTTGGACCAGGGCGGTGTACTCGGCGTCCCTGGTGCGAAGGGCGGTCTGCACCACGCCGAGCTCCCTCCTCAAGTCGGCGTTGGCCCCTGCAAGAGCAAAAGACGAAGAGAAAAAACCAATAAGGGAAAGGTCGTCAAGGAAGATCCGACCCAACTGCTCAGCAGTCGGCCCGAATCTCGGGGACTACACCCAGTGGGTGCGCTGACGCGCCCCCACAGGAAACGGATAAGAGCAAGTACTTACTTCGGCTGTTGGCCAGGTCATCGGTCCTCCGGCCCAGCTCCTGAGCCTGGGAGTTGAAGGCGGCAGCATGAGAGTTATGATAATCCTGAAGTTCAGACAGAAAACAGAGTTAAGGTGGTTGTCAAGAAAGATCCGACCCGACTGCTCTGCAGTCGGCCCGAATCTCGGGGACTACACCCAGTGGGTGCGCTGACGCGCCCCCACGGAAGAAATCAGGAGACCAAAGCGGTCAAAGAGCGAAAAACTTACCCGGATGGCGGCCCACGTCAACAAGAATTCCTGAGTGTATTGCTGCAGAAGGGTGGTCTGAGCCTGCAGCCGGCTCCGGACCCCTTGGGCCGCCACATTCAGCTCGCCAGTCCCTCCGCTGGGAGTCCACCCGGACGTGGCAGAGCTGGCCGCCTCCAAGGATTCCGCCGGCTGGCCGGCACCCGCAGCCTGGTGCGTTTCCGGCGGGGCGGCGTTTCCTCCTGCGCGCTGGCGTGTCACCGGCTGTATTTTGAGGCCGGCTCCGGCCTCGGGTACGCCCCCGGCCGGCTCCTCTGGCGCCGCCGATGACTGGCCGCCTTGGCCAGCTCCGGCTGGCGCTGCCGGCGGCGTCCTCCCCGCGAAGACCTCGAAGAGCTCCTCCCTTTGCACCGGCGGCTGGTCTTGGATGATCTCCTCCGCCAAGGGCAGCGGGGTGTCCGAGGCCACGGTTCGGAGGGGGATGGCGAGCAGCGGAGGCTGGCTACGCGTGCCCTCCACCTCCGTTTCCACGGTCGCCCGCTCCGCTGGGGCCTTGGCTGCCGCGTCAGCCCGCTCCTTCGCCGCCTGGGCAGCCTCCCGCTCCGCCGCCTCCCTCTCCTCCCGCGCCTCGCGAGCATTCCGCTCCGTGGCTTCCATGAGGTCGGCGCGGGGATCCACGCGGCGGGGGCCTGAAGACTCTCCAACCGGCCCGACCATAGAGCCGCCTGGGCCCCGCTCAAGGGAGAGCGGCGCCCTGCTCAGAAAGTGGAGAAGGGCCAGAACAAAAAAAGACAACAAAAAGCAGGCACACAAGCAATCAAAGACTTACGATGAGACCGCCTGAGGCTGCTTCACCGCTTTCCGGAAGCGGGCCGCCTTCGCGGCCGCCTCGTCTCGCTTTGTCGCTGCGGCAGAGGCCTTCGACTTCTTCGGCCGACTGACGAAGAGGGGTAACGTGGCCCGGCATTTTTGTGCATCCCCACCGGTAGCCGGCGCGGCGGACGAGCCCGCGCTATGACGGTCGGCTGCCGGCTGGCGGCGCGGGACTTCTTCGGCTTCGGCGTCGTCCAGCCATTCGTCGAAGCTGGCGGAGAGCCCTGTGCCTCCGGGCTCGGCGGCGTCCCCCGTGGCGGCGTCTTCCATGGAGGCCGCCCCCAGGTCCGGGTCGTCGACGTCGTCTTCCGCGCGGTCGGGGGCATACTGGTGTTCGATCCCTGCGGCCCCGGCTGGCGGCGGAAGAAGGGGGTTCTGCTAAAAAAGATTCGTCTGGTCAGAAGCCGGCAGTCATAAAGCCGGCTGATGACAGAAGGAAGATAGAGAGGAAGACTTACCACAGGCGGAGGATTGGCGCGAGAATACGGCGCCTTGCCGTATTGCCAGTCCCCGGCGAGCTTGAGGTTGGCTACGTAGTTGACCATGAGCGCCACCTCAGCAAGGGGCATTTCCCACGTGCTCAGCCGACATGGGTCGAAGCGGCCGCTCATCTGGCACATCATATGGGGCCGGCTTTGGAGGGGAAGAATCCGGCACTCCACGAAGGCGGCCACCAAGTCGGCTCCGCGCAGACCTTTCGACTGGATCATTACTCAAAGCCGAGCGATGGCGGCGTTCCCAGCAGGAGACAGGGACCTGGACCGGAAGCCCCATGACGGCTGCCTCCCAGCCGGCGGGCCGGCTACATAAGCCGGCAGGTTGACGTGGTATCCTTGCGGGGCGATGTTCTTCACGTAGAAGTATGATCTTTGCCAGAGCTTCACCGACTGAATCAGAGGGATGTGCGGGAATGGATTGCTCTCGCCTGACCTCCTCATGGCGACGTAGGCTCCACAGGGGGCGGGCACGCCAGCGGTGACGGTGCCGAGATTGCTCTGAAAGAACTCCCCCCAGAGCTCCAGCGTGGGCAGCACTCCCAAGAAGCCTTCGCAGAGGGAGACGAAGGCCGACAGCAGCATCACCGCGTTGGGCGTGAGGTGATGCGGCTGGAGGTTGTAGAACTCGAGGAAGGAGCGCAGAAATCCACTCGCCGGAAGACCGAAGCCGCGCAGATGATGCGAGCGGAAGACGACCCGCTCGCCTTCCTCCGGTGCTGGCTAGATCTCCGTCTCCGGTGCCAGACGGACCTGCACGAGGCTGGTGTCGGGCAGGCGCCGGGTCCGGCGGAGGAACTCCACGTGATCATCATGGACGTTGGAGCCGTCCCACGAGCTGGATAGCGCCATGGGCGAGATGGTGTGGGGGTGCTGCGATGGGAGACTACGATGGCTGCGAGAGGAAGAAGAAGAAGGGAGGAGCGGGAGAGCAAGCGAACCTCTGCCTCTCCCCCTCCTCCCCCTACTTGTAGGCTCGTGCGCCGGAGCCGAGGGGGTGCGGCGTCGGGGGTTGTGGGGATCGATCATGCCCACTCCCCCTGCGTCCCGTGTTTATTATGCACTAAAGACGAATTGAAACTGCCACAGGAAGGCGAGCAGTCTCCCTGGGCCGCAGGAGATCGGCGCTCGGGCCAAGGCCAGGGAGTGGCGGGCCCGGGCCTGCGACGGCGTCCTGTCACGCGCGTGCGCAGGCAGGTTTCCGTCGCCACGTGGCCACCGAGGGGCCCGCAGTCAACACGCGGGTCAACCAAGAGAGCTCTCTGAAATTGGCCTACACCAGCAAAAGCCGACTCCTTAGGGTAAGAAGCTGACCAAGCTTCTCGTCCCTCTGTCCGCCTCGAAGCTCGCTCAGCTTCGGGGACTACTGTCGGAGTAAATAGCCATGGGTAGCCTAGCCGGCTTCCCCTGGCCCTTCTGAAAAATTTACGAGCCCATCCGGCTCTCGAGAGACCCAAGACGCGGGGCCGCCTTCCCCTAGCCGGCTGCCGCCTTGGCCGGCTTTCGGAAGGAGGCCCGACTTTAACCCTCGTGAAGAAGGCCATGGGAGGGCCGACTTCACGAAGCCGGCCGTGAGAAGGCGGACTCCAAGAAGCCGGCTCCCATAAAGAGATCAAGACCGTACCCTCAAAACTCGCATCTGCCTAGCGGTAGTGAGACGGGGCGTGGCTACAGTGAAGCTTGCCACCCCCGAATCCCGAAGCACGACCGGCACAGTACGCCGTACGGGAGACCATGACCCGTCCGGCGCGGCACTGTTGCCATGACGACCCTAATGCCATCCACGACGGACTGCCAGCGCGGCCCGCGGGTGGTGGGACCCTTCGGGCAGAGAGGCACCCGAAGGCGGCCACACCCCCGCCAGTCGGCCCGAGAGAAAGCCGGCTCCCCACAGCCGGCTTGCCATCTACCTCGAAGGAGACGCCCCATTAAGGGGACAAGACGAGGTGAGGCTACAGTGATCGCCGCCAGGCGGCGGCACTGTAGCCACGCCTCCCACGACAAAGCCCATGTCATCGAGATAGAGCAACAGTAACCGGCCCCCGACCAGGCACTGGATAGTGGGGTCTGCCTGTCGACCGAGGAGCCAGCAGCCGGCGGGACCCACCAGTCGGCGGGCCCCAGCAGCCGGCGCGGAAGCCGGCGAGCACAGTCACAGACGGTTGGACCCCGCGCCCAGTCGGATTACCATTGTACCCCCGGGGGGTAGGCCTATATAAACCCCCTGGTGCACCCATGCAAAGGGTTCATCTCCTAGCTAGCTTTAGACACGATACGAGGAGTGGAAGTAAGCTAGCCGTGCCCTTCTTCCTCCTCCCACCCGAACAGCTCAAGGAGCATTGTGTAACTACTTGTCCATTGAGTGATCATGCGGAGACCCCGCAGAGCAGCAGTAGGGGTGTTATCTCCCCGAAGAGCCCCGAAGCTGGGTAAGATCCGCCGGCGTGCATGCCTTTGCCTCATCCCGTTTCCAGGCACCAGCGATGTCTTACTGGCTCCCACAATGATAAGCCACCCGTTGGCATATGTCGCACCTACCACCCGACAATGGCTCACGCTCATGTATTGCGTGAAGATTGAAAAAGTTTGAGAACATCAAAAGTATGAAACAATTGCTTGGCTTGTCATCGGGGTTGTGCATGATTTAAATATGTTGTGCGGTGAAGATGGAGCACAACCAGACTATATGATTTTGTAGGGATAGCTTTCTTTGGCCATGTTATTTTGAGAAGACATGATTGCTTTGTTAGTATGCTTGAAGTATTATTATTTTTATGTCAATATGAACTTTTGTCTTGAATCTTATGAATCTGAATATTCATATCACAAGTAAGAAGAATTACATTGAAATTATGCCAACTAGCATTCCACATCAAAAATTATCTTTTTTATCATTTACCTACTCGAGGACGAGCGGGAATTAAGCTTGGGGATGCTTGATACGTCTCCAACGTATCTATAATTTTTGATTGCTCCATGCTATATTATCTACTATTTTGGGAAATATTGGGCTTTATTATCCACTTTTATATTACTTTTGGGACTAACCTATTAACCGGAGGCCCAGTCCAGATTTGCTGTTTTATACCTATTTCAGTGTTTTGAAGAAAAGGAATATCAGACGGAGTCGAAACGGAACAAAATCAACTGGAGAAGTTATTTTTGGAAGGAAACACACCTGATGGACTTGGACCCCGCGTCAGAAGATACGGGAGCTGCCCACGAGGGTGGGGGGCGCGCCCACCCCCTAGGGCGTGCCCCCTGCCTCATGGGGCCCTCGTGGCTCCCCTGACGTGTTTCTTCTGCCTATATAACTCCATATACCCTAAAACTTCTAGAACGCGAGATAGATTGAGAGTTCCGCCACCAGAAGCCTCCGTAGCCACCAAAAGGCAATCGGGACCCTGTTCCGGCACCCTGCCGGAGGGGGGAACCCTCACCGGTGGCCATCTTCATCATCCCGGCGCTCTCCATGACGAGGAGGGAGTAGTTCTCCCTCGGGGCTAAGGGTATGTACCAATAGCTATGTGTTTGATCTCTCTCTCTCTCTCCCGTGTTCTTGAGATGATACGATGTTGATGTATCGTGAGCTTTGCTATTATAGTTGGATCTTATGTTTCTCCTCCCCCTCTTCTCTCTTGTAATGAATTGAGTTTTCCCCTTGAAGTAATCTTATCGGATTGAGTCTTTAAAGACTTGAGAACACTTGATGTATGTCTTGCCGTGGATATCTGTGGTGACAATGGGATACCATGTGCCACTTGATGTATGTTTTGGTGACCAACTTGCGGGTTCCTCCCATGAACCTATGCATAGGGGTTGGTACACGTTTTCGTCGTGATTATCCAGTAGAACTTTGGGCACTCTTTGAGGTCCTTTGTGTTGGTTGAGTAGATGAATCTGAGATTGTGTGATGCATATCGTATAATCATACCCACGGATACTTGAGGTGACATCGGAGTATCTAGGTGACATTAGGGTTTTGGTTGACTTGTGTCTTAAGGTGTTATTCTAGTACAAACTCTAGGGCTGTTTTTGACACTTATAGGAATAGCCCAACGGATTGATTGGAAAGAATAACTTTGAGGTGGTTTCGTACCCTACCATAATCTCTTCGTTCGTTCTCCGCTATTAGTGACTTTGGAGTGACTCTTTGTTGCATGTTGAGGGATAGTTATGTGATCCAATTATGTTAGTATTGTTGAGAGGACTTACACTAGCGAAAGTATGAACCCTAGGCCTTGTTTACCATCATTGCAATGCCGTTTACGCTCACTTTTATCACTCGTTACCTTGCTGTTTTTATAATTTCAGATTACAAATACCTTTATCTACTATCCATATACCACTTGTATCACTATCTCTTCGCCGAACTAGTGCAACCCTACAATTTACCATTGTATTGGGTGTGTTGGGGACACAAGAGACTCTTTGTTATTTGGTTGCAGGGTTGCTTGAGAGAGACCATCTTCATCCTACGCCTCCTACGGATTGATAAACCTTAGCCCATCCACTTGAGGGAAATTTGCTACTGTCCTACAAACCTCTGCACTTGGAGGCCCAACAACGTCTACAAGAAGAAGGTTGTGTAGTAGACATCAATCTCCCAACATATACCTAGATTGACTTTAACTACCCGCCCATCGATCGACGTACCTCACAAGTTATGTCTCTCATTTCTCTTACAAAGGGCGATTGATCTTCCTATGTAGTTACTTTTGCTTACCACAGCCACATCGTCCCCCTCATCATTCGTGCATGCCTCCTGACCCGTCTCTCACACGCACGTGCACAGACAACAAGCAGCCATCTCCTCTCTTACTGATATTGCGGGCGTGCCCTCCGCTTGTCTAGCAAGCCTATCCCACCATTTGTTAGAAGCAACTCCACTACCACCCCCTCCAACACTCTAGCTCTGTCTCTCTCCCAACCTTATTCATCTCCTGCACATGTGCATGGATGTCGATCGATCTCCCTTAATACATGAGGCAGATCGATCTCCTTAATACATGAGGTAGGCCTCTCTCCTCCTCCACACATATACCAGCCATTGTACCTCTATAGTTAATTGGGCCTCCCTCTTCCCCCACCACACACCGATAGTTGAGCGCTGCAGGTAGGTATCCATGCCACAAAGACAAACTGCACATATCCCATCTCATGTTCCAGTAGGCCAGCCACTCTATATCTTTGACATGGGCACACACAAATTCGATGGCACTCTTTATCGATCGCGCGCGCGCGCACACACACATCATCCCTCTCTTCGATTCTATGGACACCTCAAGCCGATGATACCTCCACTCTCTTCTCGTGGATCGCCCCCTCTATATATATGTTATATCCAGGACTGTATTTCACACACATTGCATATGTTAAATTTTTTGAT
>NC_041386.1:453673342-453683292 GCF_002162155.2 Triticum dicoccoides | reverse complement strand
CAAAAAAAACTCTCAAGAACCCACACACTATATCTCTCTAGGTTTGTATCTCTCTCACACAACCCCACGTAGGTGGTGTACGTATACAAGAAGAGAATAGGTGCACCGTGCATGTACTCACGCTTCTTGCCCAGCCACACCCGCGCGGGTACACGGTGGAGCTCATTTCTCCGTGGAAGCTGAATTTGTTTTTGAAACATCAAGTGGCCAGAGACTCGAAAACTTATTTGCCCATTAGTGACTTGTCGGGGCGGTGGATTTTAGTTTGTACGATAATGATGCATCCACCTAAAGTAATGAAAGTTCTTACGTAAACTTCCTAGTAATTCCCTCTTCGTAGGTGCAGCATTACTCCTAACATTTGTAATATCAGTTTGAAACTTGTAATATTGCCGCGTCCTATTCCTGCGTTTTCAAAATCCTACGAATCAAACAGGTCCTGAGTTGGTGATGATGTTGTGTCTCCCATCTTTCACCAATAGCCGTCGGATCTAGATCTGACGCATACAAACCAAGCTTCTCCCTTTTTGCAAACAGATGCTCGCACTTGTTCCCTATTTACAAACAACTCCTTGTCTCGCACAATCATCCTCATCTCCTCCCCACCACATCTAGGAGTAGAAGGCCGTGGAAAAATCTGGCGCGATGGCCGCTGCCAGAACCGTCCACCCCCAATCTTGGTGTTCCGTGCAATGCACAGGCATCTACGCACGGGAAATTATGTCGAACAGGGCTAGTTGTAAGCAGGCTAACTCTACAGCCATGATGATAGTGACTGCAGACGGTGAGGCTGACTATGGTATGCCGAACACGGCGCCTATACTCAGGTGTCATCTCCGGCGCAGGGTCTTTTCACTTCACTGTGAGGAGCAGCACGTAATAATTTGACCAACGGATAGTACAGTGCTAGTACTCCTACTACTACTCCTACATTGGTAGTACTACTACTAGTACTAGTAGCACCACCATCTGGATTTAGGAGTACTACCACGTCCATCTGGATTTTAGTATTTGACTAGCAATATCTAGTAATGCATGTCACCAAAAATGTACTACTCCCTCTGTAAATAAATACATGGTGTTTTATTCCTATCGGCGAGAGAACTTAATGTTTTCTGCTACTCCTAACTAGAGTACTAATAGGATTACATGCAATGAACTAAACACTGCATGTCATGTTTGGTAGTATCAAGTCATTGAAAGCATGCATGGCCCACATCTCTCATTGGTTGATATGTCATGAAATAAGAAACAAGGAGGGAGTTAATGCACCGTGCCTAAGTATTTTGGGATGATTTGGTTTTCGTAAGGTGACTTACACAACATTCTTGTTTACATGCATTAACATTTTATTAGTTAAATCAAAGGTCAAAACTTGGCGCAAAATGCAAAGGGGACCAATAAACCAGTAAACATCAAACTTCTCTCGTTTGGCCCCAACTAGAGGTCCGGTGAGATGACTATACTGCACCGGCACAGAGGGGGACGCGGCTTCATTGACTTACGGCAACTGCCTTTGGGTGAATGACACGTGGCCCCAGGGGTGGTTGGCCCACCTATCATATAGCCAAAGGCAGGTGCGGTAGAGGGCCGAGGAGTAGTACGAAATCCTACGCACCTATGCACGCTGACCAAGGGCTGAGTGATCACTCGAATCGCAAGATCAGTTGACTAGAAGCTACGCTACACCCATGGAGGCGATGAGCGCGAGCATCGGCCGGCTGTGCCAGATGGCCCACGACGCCGGCCTGCAGCCCGACACCGAGGAACGTCTCCAGGTAGTATTGCTTGAGGGTGCCAGGGCGAGGGGCCGCTTGGACGACAGCTTCGTCTCCTTGTTCGACGAGGTCCTCGTCGGTTTCCTCGACAAGTTCACCATCGTCAAGAAGCTTGCGGACGACTTTGACGTAAGCCTCCAGCCGACGCGCCCAGGCTCTGCGATGCCCGCCACCCTCAACGGCCACTATGGTAACAACCTCTTCGACGCACTGGTGGCCCTGCGACTGCCCGCCGTCGCGCCGGAGAATGTCCACCTCGAGGTCGCGCTCGCCGCGCAGCGCCTGGCGCAGCAAGACACCATCGACATAATCACCCAGATCTACGCGCAAATCGTCCACAAGGACTATTACATGCAAGAGGAGGACGATAGGACGCTGGCCTTCTTGGAGCGCAGGGCAACCTTGGACGGCACTGTTCAGAAGCACGTTGAGCTCGCCGCCAACTCCGCTGCTCCTCACACGTCGGTTGGTGACCCGGCGCACTAGGGCATGAGGATGTCGTTGAACGTTGATGGATCCATATGTATTTTTATCTTTCCGTCAAATCCATGTAGTAGTATATGATACTACAGTAATTATCTTACCTTTCGCATCAACTTCATAATTTTCGTATGTACTCCATGCATGAACGGCACCAGAACCAAACTTCTCATTACTCTAGGCAAAATCGTTATTTTCTATCTATCGGTCGCGCCATGGAGCAGAACCAAATTTTACAAGTTACGAGTTCAAAAGGAAAAGCATGCCGTGTTCGCATCGCACCCCCACATGGTTGGTCCAGCACGCCGCTCAAGCGGGAATGCATGCGGTGTTGCATTTTCACTTACAAGTGGGACCGCAGTTGAGCAAACTGACTATCGGCAAACCCCCACCCCGCCCACCGCGCGATGGCTGAGAAAACAAGAGGGAGAAGAGATGGATGTAGCACGGACTCCAAGAAAATTGGTGTCGGATGGGACTCGTGTGGGTGGCGTGTGCCGTACTGCTAGACGTGAATGTTAGTTATGGCCCATGCCACCCCACTATATTGAGCCTATATCGAGGTACGTAGAACAAATTTCCTGCAGTCCGTGCTCAGCCCTCCTCTATCTCTCTTCTCAGCCAGCCAACGGACGTGCGGATCCCATCGTCTGTTTGCTCACATGCGGCCCCACATGTCAGTGAAAACGCAAGAGGACCCACTGAACCTGCACATCTTTCACCTCGACGTGCTGGTGATGAAAAAACAAATCCAATAAAGATTTTCGGTGGCCGCTTTTGGAGTTACTCAAGAGTAGTAAGATTCTATTTACAGTTTAACCCGAGATGCACATCTCGTGGCTTCAACTACCACTCTATTTTCTTTCATGACACGACCTGGATGCTGGATGTCCCACGTGTCAGCAAAAGGAGGAAGAACCCGACCAAATCTTCGGTTCTGCTCTCGGATGAGATTAGTGCACTTGTTGATACTCCTACTAGAATAGAGGCTAGACATGAGACTAGATGCGAGGAAGCAACGTCTACTTCTTTACACTCGAAGAAGAAAGAAGCACGCAAGATCGAGCCTCCGCAGATCAACAATGAATGCATCTAGAAGGCACTAATCCAACTTACAGGAGTACTAAAATGTATTCTTGTGGTTCTTGTTTTCTTTGGTCTTGCTTTTCTAGTCAAAATTATCGTTGGAGTTCGTGCAAAACGGAGGTCCGTTTGGGGTCGTGCGCTGGAGTTGGCCTTACAAGTGGGACCGTAGTTAAGGAAACCGACTATCGGCAAACCCCCACCTCGCCCGCCGCGCGATGGCTGAAGTTAGAGGTAAAAGCACCCCAAGTACCCTAACTTGCATGGAATGTGATGATTTAGTCCCAAACTTGCAAAATGTAACTCCATCATACCCCAACTTGCACTAGATGTGATGATTTAGTCCCCAGCCTATCACAGCTTAACAAGTGGCAGCCAGGTGGCTTGACCGGTCTTCGTCTGCACTTTTGCAGGGAACACCCTTTCATCTTCTCTAATTAACCCACAGTACTGAATGTTAAGGTGCAGTTAACTGCAGGAAACACCGACTGATCTGTGAATGAACTTGAAAAGAAACTTTGCTTCAGGGCAGTGCAGGAGTACTAAGTTGAAGCCTAAAGGAACAAAACTAACTTACGTACTTGATTGTAACCTAAGAAACAAAAGAACGGCCAAGAACTGACGACTAGCTGCTGCTAATTAGACACAAGCAGCATTTTACAGCTGTTGTGCTACGTGTTGATACTGCCCAGCAGTCCTTTCACAGGATCGGCGAGCTGCTCGGGTTCCTCTCCCACGGCTTGGCCTAAGCGCTCGGGCCGGAGCAAAACGTCTTCGCCGCGCCGCTGCCGGTCCGGGCCATGCCGCCCGCGCCGCCCATGGGCTGCATGAACACGGGGAGGCCCTTGCTCGTTGTTGCGTCGGTGGGGCTCATCCCAAGCCCCAGGAAGTCCAGCGTGGCCGGCTTGGCATTGAACAGTGATGACTGGCCCATCATGAGCTTCGGCAACCCCATCGGACCGCCGTAGAGTCGTATGGTAACCCGAGGCCTAGCCCGGCCGACACCATCGGAGCTGGCTCGGGCTCCAACCGCGGCGGCCATTGCTGCAGCGACCCCTCCGGGAACTGCATTTGCATGGGCCCCTGGTGGTGGTGCTCCTGCTGTTGATGCTGACCTGACGACGTCGATGCCGGCGACGACGACGAGATGTCCAGGCCCAACCCACGCAGGAAGGAGGAGCTCGACGAGGTGGCGCCCATCTGCGCCGCCTTCTGAAGCAGCGTCGTGGCGGACATGTGCGCCGCCTTCTGAAGCAGGTTGAAGAGATTGCTCTAGCACGGACTCCAAGAAATAATATGGTGTCAGATGGATGTCGTGGTGGTGGCGTGTGTCGTACTCCTGGATGTGAATGCTTGTTCTGGCCCATGCCACCCTACTACTCCTACTACTTACTCCTACTATATAGTACTAGTATCGAGGATTCGAGGTGCTGGTTACGTACAGCGAACACATTAACATATGGCTACAGTAAAAACACCCGCCCGACGCGCGAAGCATGTGAAGCTAGTACAAACAGTGTGCTACTATTGTTGATTGGCCTCATCCGATAACCTGTTGCAATGCACGTACAATTATGTATTCGGAAAATATTTTTTTGCCTCATCGCACCACTCACTCAGAGAAGCGACTCGAAAGCCATTCATAAATTTAGTAAGTTTATCATAGGCATATCACTTTATTACATACAATAGGTCATCAACCCACATCGACAACGAGGATACATTATAAATACTAAAATTTTCACCACACAACAAATAACAAGCCATGAAATGAACTTCAACTCAACCATTCCACGGAGTTGGAAACGCTTGCTTTGAACCACAAGTGATTCTCTGGGATGGGCCATCCGTTGTCGATCTGGAGACCAACGCATGACTGATCATCTAGGCTGAAGCGGCCTACTATATCAGTATCAAGGTAGGGAACCACCCAAATGTCCGAGGTATAGACACAGTTGCTTCTCATAAATGTGTCAACAGCAGTTGGATCGCCTTTCACCATCATCGGATAGTTTTGTCCAAGGAAGAGCGAGTTTTCTCCAAGACTATCAATTTTGTGCCAGGGAGAAGGAGTTGGCACTAGCACACTAGTATCCATCCCGAATACCATGCAACGGGTGTTGGAATAGGTCCGGAGAGTGCGACCATGGGAGACACCTGCTTCCTTAGCAGTAACATCATCAGTGAGCTGTATACACACAAGAAGAGGTGATCCATCAGAATTAGTTGCCAGGCGCCACAGAGTATATGGGCGCTGCTTGTCCTCATGCTCATGATCATCACCATCGGCATCTCCCCCTTGGTTATAAAAATTATCAAGTATAGGTGGTGGGATGTTCACAGGACCTTGGAAACACAAGAAGAAGGTTAATTAGTAAAGGGAAACTTGCTAACCCGCATGCATATGGATGAAACAATTATAATTACGGTGGAAGACAAACGTACCGAAACTACGAGGATACCATGCAAAAAGAGTGCACGAGTGGTGGCAGCAAACACAAGGCCCTCGTATTGAATTGCATCACAGTACTCATTCGTGCACAGAAACTGATTTTTGAGCAATGTCCATCGAGTCAAACCACTAAGGATGGCAACAAGCTTGTCGAAGATAGCAACAACTTCATAGTTGTTGTAATTCCAAGAGCGGTTGGGAACTCAACAAATTTCTATCTTCCGTAGAAGACAGTCACCATGATCGTATTTGAACGCGCGTACATTACCGGTGTGCTCAACCTCTGGGCAGTGTGCTGAGATTTTTGGAAGTGGAACCCGGTGATGAGTGTACACATTCACAAGTTCCCACTCGCAGTTGGACCCAATGTAAACAACCCAATCTCCATTTGTGCCTGCCCAAGCCTTACCCTCAAGCGATGGCATCTTAACATCATACGTATCATTATCAAGCGGCATCAACTGGCACAGGGCGAGGCCTCCGTCGTGCTGGCGCCAGTCATCAGGGTCACGGCGAAGAAGATAGGGGAGATCAAACCGCTCCTTGACTCTTGGGTTCTTTGTAATGATGTTATTAGTTGAGTCGAGAATGGGCTTGAACGAACCTGCCATGCTAGCCGAGGTGATGACGTCGCACCGATCAATGAGTTCCTCCACCACGTCATCTTTCAGATCGGGGCAAGAATAACGGGGTCGTTTCCGGCCTATTCCCTCCATGGAGAAGACGATCGAACAATGGTAGAAGAAAGGGTGAAGGGCTGAAGGAAAATGGAGGAGGGAGAGGAAGAGCGTGCGACAACAGTTCCAAATCGAGAGGGAAAGGCGAAGAGTCGGTGGATGGTTGCGAGTTTGCCACGGTTCACGAAGAGGCGCCCCAGCCTACACGTCCGTTCGAAAATACTCCTACTACTCGCCGTTGTCTCACTGATATGTTGGAACGGGACCACATGTCAACGAAACATGGTGTGTAATTTCTCGTGCCAAATGCGATCTAGCCGCGTTGGCCCGAGGTGCCGCATAGTTATCGACCTTTATTTTTTTAATGGCGTGCCGATCAGTTTTGAAGCATGACTAACTAGTACTGTACGTGGAGAGGATGACAGCAGGGACCCGCCAAGGTCATGGCAGTACACAAGCAAGTGCCTCCTTATTTCAAGCTAATAAAAATGGCTCCTCCTAGTGGATTTCTGACATCTGGGTCCCATGCCATTGTCAACATAGTCAATAAACGAGAGAATTGCACAACGAGCGACTGACACCAGGGACCCAGCAGCTCGCCCGGTTATGTTTGTTTTGGGTTAATTTGATAAATGCCACTCCAAATCTGGTGTATCCGAGAAATGCCACTGCAATTTCCAAACTTTGAAAAATGCCATTTCATGCCATTTCTAGTGGCATTTTTTGAAGTCTGGAGTGGCGTTTTTCAAAGTTTGCAAACTGCAGTGGCGTTTTTCAAAGTTTGCAAAAATTGCAGTGGCATTTTTCAAAGTTTGGAAATTGCAGTGGCATTTTTATGAATCGCCATAATTGGAGTGGCATTTATCTAATTTGTTTTTGAGACGGAAGCAGGGTGTCAACTGGGCTGTGCGGGACACTCTGGCCTGTCTAGACAGCCTTTTCTTTTATGTTTACCACAGACCAGCCCAGTAGTTTTTTTCTTTCTAAAAATGGCTAGCGCAGTTCTTTTGTGATTTGTCAAGTAAGTCGCTTTATCAGGCCTACTGGGCTGCAAATCTTTCAAGACGAGGAGAGCTTCATTCGGCTGGCCGAGAAAATGGCCTATCAGTAATGAGAAATGGGATGTATATTTTTAAAACACATCAAACCGGCAATTATTTTCAAATATCCTTTTTTCATTTCGAGATTTTAAATTGCATTGATTTTTATGCGTGGACAATTTATTAGATTTTATATTGATACACATTTATTTTTAAAATTAGTCTGAATGTGACTCGAAATTTTGGGATTAAAAACAGTTCAGACCCCACTAACATATGCAAAATTTCGTATAATTTTTTAACCGTGGCCACAATATGGGTTGTATTGCTAACATAAAGAATATGGGCTCCAAAAAACCCGTAAGAATTAGCAAATGGGCTATAAATTATTTGAAATAATGGCAGATGGGTTGTATGTTGTTTTCCACAGATTTGAGGCTTTCCACAGATGGCATGTATACTGTTGGATGTCCATCCAACGGCCGTCGTGCTTCTTCAATCTCTGCTCTTCCTGCTCCAGTCGCTCAAACAAGCACCGACGGGACTGCCTGCTCCCTCCTCCCCGCGGCCGGCTGTGCTGCCACGCAGGCCTCACCGCCCGACCGTACTCCCATCGCTGGCCTAGCCATCCCTCTACTCACCCACACCTGCTGTTATTCTCCGGCGACGGCAGATGAACCAGTAAACCCTCGTACAGTCGTACTCCCCTCCGCGTGGGAAACAAAAACAACGGCCGAGTCTTCCCTACCTCCGTGTCGTTCCCTTCCTAGGCCTCGCCGTCGTCCACCGCCCTGGTGCTCTCGGCGTGGCGTGGTCAGCGTGGTCAACGACCGACATGCATCTGAAGTGGACTGTACGTAGAGAGGCTGACAGCTGGGTCCACGGCCGCACGCAAGGAAATGCCTCCTTATTACGCGCAAAATAATGATTTCCTCCACCTGACATCTGGGATCCACCGAAACGGCCTCTGTATTTCGTGAAAAAAACATTACCGCCGCTGACAGCTCGGACCCACCAGCTATATCTTCACACGCAAGGAAGTGCCTCCTTATTACGCACGAAAAAATGAATACTCCCCCTGCTAGCTGGGACCCAGTATAGTGGGCCTACTAAGTTGACGGGGACGAAGGGCTTTGTCAACTTAGTCAATATGCACGATTCTAGCTCGACTAACCGTACGATGTCCATCCAACGGCCGTAGTGCTTCTTCAACCTCTGGTCTTCTTGCTCCAGCCGCCCAAAGCAGCGCCGGTCGTGCCGCCTGCTCCTGCCTCCCGTGGCCGGCTGTGCTGCCGCGGAGGCCTCACCGCCCCCATACTACTCCCACCGCTGGCCAGGCCATCCCTCCACTCCACTCACCCACACCCCATGTTATTCTGCGGCGACGGCAGCGCAGTCGAACCAGTGAACCCTCGTACTCCTCTCCGCGTGGGCATCCACTGCTGCGTCTTCCCCGGCTCCGCGTCGTCCCCTTCCTAGGCCTCACCGTCATCCACCGCCGTGGTGCTGTCGGTGCGGCGTGGTCATTGTGGTCAACGACCGAATTCCATCAGAAGAATACTATACGTGGAGAGGCTGACAGTTGGGTCCACGCCAGCCGCAAGGAAGTGCCTCCTTATTACGCAGAAAATAATTATTCCTCCACCTCACAGCAGGGACCCACCGGACGCCCACCGGTATATCGCGAAAAAAACATTTGCCCCTGACTGCTGGGACCCACCCGACGGGCCACCGTATTTCGCGAAAAAAATGTTCCCCCTGCTGTCAGCTCGGACCCACCAGAAGTGCCTCCTTATTACGCACAAAAAAATGAATACCCCCTGCTAGCTGGGACCCACCTTAGTGGCAGGCTGACTTGTGGGCCTACTAAGTTGACGGGGACGGAGGGCTTTGTCAACTTAGTCAATATGCACGATTCTAGCTCCAGTGACCGTACGATGTCCATCCAACGGCCGTAGTGCTTCTTCAACCTCTGGTCTTCTTACTCCAGCCGCCCAAACCAGCGCCGGTCGTGCCTCGTGCTCTTGCCTCCCGTAGCCGGCTGCGATGCGGTGGAGGCCTCACCGCCCCCTACTACTCCCACTGCTGGCCAGGCCATCCCTCTACTCACCCACACCCCCTGTTATTCTGCGGCGATGGCTGATACGTCTCCAACGTATCTATAATTTTTGATTGCTCCATGCTATATTATCTACTGTTTTGGACTATATTGGGCTTTATTTTCCACTTTTATATTATTTTTGGGACTAACCTATTAACCGGAGGCCCAGCCCAGAATTGCTGTTTTTTTTGCCTATTTCAGTGTTTCAGATAAACGGAATATCAAACGGAGTCCAAACGGGATAAAATCTTCGGGAACGTGATTTTCTCACCGAACGTGATCCAGGAGACTTGGACCCTGCTCCAAGGAACAAAAGAGGTGGTCACGAGGGTGGGGGGC
>NC_041386.1:453648715-453673117 GCF_002162155.2 Triticum dicoccoides | reverse complement strand
CCCCCTGCCTCCTGGGCCCCTCGTTGCTCCTCCGGCGTACTTCTTCCTCCTATATATACACACGTACCCCCAAACGATCAGAACAGGAGCCAAAAACCTAATTCCACCGCCGCAACTTTCTGTATCCACGAGATCCCATCTTGGGGCTTGTTCCGGTGCTCCACTGGAAGAGGGCTGTCATCATGGAGGGCTTTTACATCATCCTAGCCCCTTCGATGAAGTGTGAGTAGTTTACCTCAGACCTTCGGGTCCATAGTTAGTAGCTAGATGGCTTCTTCTCTCTCTTTGAATCTCAATACAAAGTTCTCCCCCTCTCTTGTGGAGATCTATTCGATGTAACCTTCTTTTTGCAGTGTGTTTGTTGAGACCGATGAATTGTGGGTTTCTGATCAAGTCTATCTATGAATAATATGTGAATCTTCTCTGAATTCTTTTATGTATGATTGGTTATCTTTGCAAGTCTCTTCGAATTATCCGTTTGGTTTGGCCAACTAGATTGGTAGTTCTTGCCATGGGAGAAGTGCTTAGCTTTGGGTTTGATCTTGCGGTGTCCTTACCCAGTGACAGAAGGGGCAGCAAGGCACGTATTGTATCATTGCCGTCGAGGATAACAAGATGGGGTTTATTTCATATTGCATGAATTTATCTCTCTACATCATGTCATCTTGCTTAAAGCGTTACTCTGTTTTTAACTTAATACTCTAGATGCATGCTGGATAGCGTTCTATGAGTGGACTAATAGTAGTAGATGCAGAATCGTTTCGATCTACTTGTCACGGACGTGATGCCTATATACATGATCATGCCTACATATTCTCATAAATATGCTCAATTCTGTCAATTGCTCAACAGTAATTTGTTCACCCACCGTAGAATACTTATGCTCTTGAGAGAAGCCACTAGTGAAACCTATGGCCCCCAGGTCTATTCTCATCATATCAATCTCCATCACTTTAATCTTGCTTTGCTTTTTTACTTTTCTTTTACTTTTTACTTTGCATCTTTATACCAAAAATACCAAAAATATTATATCTATCAGATCTCACTCTCGTAAGTGACCGTGAAGGGATTGACAACCCCTAATCGCGTTGGTTGCGAGTAGCTATCGCTTTGTGCAGGTACAAGGGACTTGAGCGTGGGCTCCTACTGGATTGATACCTTGGTTCTCAAAAATTGAGGGAAATACTTACGCTACTCTGCTGCATCATCCCTTCCTCTTCGGGGAAAACCAACGCAAGCTCAAGGCGTAGCAAGAAGGATTTCGGGCGCCGTTGCCGGGGAGTCTACGCAAAAAGTCAACATACCAAGTACCCATCACAATCCCTATCTCTCGCATTACATTATTTGCCATTTGCCTCTCGTTTTCCTCTCCCCCATTTCACCCTTGCCGTTTTATTCGCCCTCTCTCTCTATCCTCCCTCTCTATTTGCCTTTTTTTGCCCGTTTGCCTTTTTGTTTGCTCGTGTGTTAGATTGCTTGTTTGTCGCGATGGCTCAAGATACTACTAAATTTTGTGACTTCACCAATACCAATAATAATGATTTCCTTAGCACTCCGATTGCTCCTCTTACCGATGTTGAATCTTGTGAAATTAATACTGCTTTGTTGAATCTTGTTATGAAAGATCAATTCACCGGCCTTCCTAGTGAAGATGCCGCTACTCATCTGAATAGCTTCGTTGATTTATGTAATATGCAAAAGAAAAAAGATGTCAATAATGATGTCGTTAAATTGAAGCTATTTCCTTTTTTGCTTAGAGATCGTGCTAAAGCTTGGTTTTCGTCTTTGCCTAAGAATAGTATTGATTCATGGAACAAGTGCAAAGATGCTTTTATCTCTAAATATTTTCCTCCCGCTAAGATCATCTCTCTTAGAAACGATATTATGAACTTTAAACAACTTGATCATGAACATGTTGCACAAGCTTGGGAGAGAATGAAATTAATGATACGTAATTGCCCTACTCATGGTTTGAATTTGTGGATGATTATACAAAAATTTTATGCCGGATTGAATTTTGCTTCTAGAAATCTTTTAGATTCAGCCGCGGGAGGCACTTTTATGGAAATCACTTTAGGAGATGCTACTAAACTCCTAGATAATATTATGGTTAATTATTCTCAATGGCATACTGAAAGATCTTCTAATAAAAAAGTGCATGCGATAGAAGAAATCAATGTGCTGAGTGGAAAGATGGATGAACTTATGAAATTATTTGCTACTAAGAGTGTTTCTTCTGATCCTAATGATATGCCTTTGTCTACTTTGATTGAGAATAACAATGAATCTATGGATGTGAATTTTGTTGGTAGGAATAATTTTGGTAACAACGCTTATAGAGGGAATTTTAATCCTAGGCCATATCCTAGTAATCCTTCTAATAATTATGGGAATTCCTACAACAACTCTTATGGAAATTATAATAAGATGCCCTCTGAATTTGAGACTAGTGTTAAAGAGTTTATGAATTCACAAAAGAATTTTAATGCTTTGCTTGAGGAGAAATTGCTTAAAGTTGATGATTTGGCTAGAAATGTTGATAGAATTTCTCTTGAGATTGATTCTTTAAAGCTTAGATCTATTCCTCCTAAGCATGATATCAATGAGTCTCTCAAAGCCATGAGAATTTCCATTGATGAGTGCAAGGAAAGAACCGCTAGGACGCGTGCTTCCAAAGATGCCTTTATTAAAGCGTGTTCTTCCAATACCTATGAAAATCAAGATGAAGATCTAAAAGTTATTGATGTGTCCCCTATTAAATCTTTATTTTGCAATATGAATCATGATGAAACTGAATATGATCTTCCTTTACCTAGAAGGCGTTCTAAAAATTCTGAGTATTTAGATCTTAATGATGAAATTGATGAAAGTGGGATTGAAAGAAATAAAAATCTAGATGTAGCTAAACCCACTATATTGGATTTCAAGGAATTTAATTATGAAAGTTGCTCTTTAATTGATTGTATTTCCTTATTGCAATCCGTGCTAAATTCTCCACATGCTTATAGTCAAAATAAAGCCTTCACCGAACATATTGTTGATGACTTGATGCAATCTTATGAAGAAAAACTTGAGTTGAAAGTTTCTATCCCTAGAAAACTCTATGATGAGTGGGAACCAACTATTAAAATTAAAATTAAAGATCATGAGTTTTATGCTTTGTGTGATTTGGGTGCTAGTGTCTCTACTATTCCCAAGACTTTGTGTGATTTACTAGATTTTCGTAATTTTGATGATTGCTCTCTAAACTTGCATCTTGCGGATTCCACTATTAAGAAACCTATGGGAAGAATTAATGATGTTCTTATTGTTGCAAATAGGAATTATGTGCACATAGATTTCATTGTTCTTGATATAGATTGCAATCCTTCTTGCCCTATTATTCTTGGTAGACCTTTCCTTAGAACGGTTGGTGCGATTATTGATATGAAGGAAGGGAATATTAGATTTCAATTTCCATTAAAAAGGGCATGTAACACTTTCCTAGAAAGAAAATAAAATTACCATATGAAACTATCATGAGAGCCACTTATGGATTGCCTATCAAAGATGGCAATACCTAGATCTATCCTCGCTTTTATGCCTAGCTAGGGGCGTTAAACGATAGCGCTTGTTGGGAGGCAACCCTATTTTATTTTTATTCCTTGATTTTTGCTCCTGCTTAGTAATAAATAAATTATTTAGCCTCTGTTTTGGTTGTGTTTTTTGTGTTTAATTAGTGTTTGTGCCAAGTAGAACCGTTGGGAAGACTTGGGGAAAGTCTTGTTGAACTTGCTGTAAAAAACAGAAACTTTAGCGCTCACGAGAACTGCTGTAATTTTTATTTGAAGAGTGATATTTAGTTAATTATTTTGGCAGATGATTAATAGATAAATTCCTCACGTCCAGCAATTTATTTTAGGATTTTTGGCGTTCCAGATCTTGCGCTAGCTACAGATTACTACAGACTGTTCTGTTTTTGACAGATTCTGTTTTTCGTGTGTTGTTTGCTTATTTTGATGAATCTATGGCTAGTAAAATAGTTTATAATCCATAGAGAAGTTGGTATACAGTAGGTTCAAAACCAATATAAATAAAGAATGAGTTCATTACAGTACCTTGAAGTGGTCTTTTGTTTTCTTTCGCTAACGGAGCTCACGAGTTTTCTATTTTGAGTTTTGTGTTGTGAAGTTTTCAAGTTTTGGGTGAATTCTTTTGATGGATCATGGAACGAGGAGTGGCAAGAGACTAAGCTTGGGGATACCCACGGAACCCCCAAGATAATCCAAGGACACCAAAAAGTCAAAGCTTGGGGATGCCCCGGAAGGCATCCCCTCTTTCGTCCACTTCCATCGGTAATTTACTTGGAGCTATTTTTTTATTCACCAACATGATATGTGTTTTGCTTGGAGCGTCTTGTATTATTTGTGTCTTTGTGTCTTAGTATGCCACAATAATCCTTGCTTTACACACCTTTTGAGATAGCCATACATGAATTAAAATTTGATAGAATACTCTATGTGCTTCACTTATATCTTTTGAGCTGGATAATTTTGCTCTATGTGCTTCACTTATATCTTTTGAGTGTTATAATTTTGCTCTATGTGCTTCACCTAGATCTTTTAGAGCACGGTGGTGGATTTGTTTTAAAGAAACTATTGATCTCTCATGCTTCACTTAAATCATTTTGAGAGTCTCTTAATAGCATGGTAATTTGCTTAATAATATTATGCTTGGTATTCAAGATTTGTGAAACTTTCTTTTGAGTGTGTTGAATACTAAGAAAAGATTGAAGCATGATAATTGTTTTGAGATATGGAGGTGATAATATTAAAGTCATGCTAGTTGAGTAGTTGTGAATTTAAAGAATACTTGTGTTAAGGTTTGTGATTCCCGTAGCATGCACGTATGGTGAACCGTTATGTAACAAAGTCGGAGCATGATTTATTTATTGATTGTCTTCCTTATGAGTGGCGGTCGGGGACGAGCGATGGTCTTTTCCTACCAATCTATCCCCTAGGAGCATGCGCGTAATACTTTGCTTTGATAACTTCTATATTTTTGCAATAAGTATATGAGTTCTTTATGACTAATGTTGAGTCCATGGATTATACGCACTCTCACCCTTCCACCTTTGCTAGCCTCTCTAATACCGCGCACCTTTCGCAGGTATCATACACCTACCATATACCTTCCTCAAAACAGCCTCTCTAATACCGCGCACCTTTCGCCGGTATCATACACCTACCTACCTATTATGGCATTTCCATAGCCATTCCGAGATATATTGCCATGCAACTTTCCACCATCTAGTTCATCATGACACATTCATCATTGTCATATTGCTTAGCATGATCATGTAGTTGACATAGTATTTGTGGCAAAGCCACCGTTAATTTCTTCATACTTGTCACTCTTGATTCATTGCATATCCCGGTACACCGCCGGAGGCATCCATATAGAGTCATACTTTGTTTTAGAATCGAGTTGTAATCATTGAGTTGTAAATAAATAAAAGTGTGATGATCATCATTCAATAGAGCATTGTCCCAATAAAAAAAGAGCAAGGCCAAAAAAAGAAGGCCCCAAAAAGGAGAAAATAAATAAAAAGGGGCAATGCTACTATCCTTTTACCACACTTGTGCTTCAAAGTAGCATCGTGATATAGCGAGTCTCATATATTGTGCTTCAAAGTAGCACCATGTTCTTCATATAGAGAGTCTCATATGTTGTCACTTTCATACACTAGTGGGAATTTTACATTATAGAACTTGGCTTGTATATTCCAATAATGGGCTTCCTCAAATTTCCCTAGGTCTTCGCGAGCAAGCAAGTTGGATGCACACCCACTAGTTTCTTTTGTTGAGCTTTCATACATTTATAGCTCTAGTGCATCTGTTGCATGGCAATCCCTACTCACTCACATTGATATCTATTGATGGGCATCTCCATAGCCCGTTGATACGCCTAGTTGATGTGAGACTATCCTCCCCTCCTTTTTGTCTTCTCCACAACCACCATTCTATTCCACCTATAGTGCTATATCCATGGCTCACGCTCATGTATTGCGTGAAGATTGAAAAAGTTTTGAAAAAGTTAGAGTATGAAACAATTGCTTGGCTTGTCATCGGGGTTGTGCATGATTTGAATACTTTGTGTGGTGAAGATGGAGCATAGCCAGACTATATGATTTTGTAGGGATAACTTTCTTTGGCCATGTTATTTTGAGAAGACATAATTGCTTTATTAGTATGCTTGAAGTATTATTATTTTTATGTCAATATAAACTTTTGTCTTGAATCTTTCTAATCTGAATATTCATACCATAATTAAGAAGATTTGCATTGAAATTATGCCAAGTAGCACTCCGCATCAAAAATTCTCTTTTTATCATTTACCTACTCGAGGACGAGCAGGAATTAAGCTTGGGGATGCCTGATACGTCTCCAACGTATCTATAATTTTTGATGGCTCCATGCTATATTATCTACTATTTTGGACTATATTGGGATTTATTTTCCACTTTTATATTATTTTTGGGACTAACCTATTAACCGGAGGCCCAGCCCAGAATTATTGTTTTTTTTGCCTATTTCAGTGTTTCAGATAAACGGAATATCAAACGGAGTCCAAATGGAATAAAATCTTCGGGAACGTGATTTTCTCACCGAATGTGATCCAGGAGACTTGGACCCTGCTCCAAGGAACAAAAGAGGCGGTCACGAGGGTGGACCCCCCCTAGGGCGCGCCCCCTGCCTCGTGGGCCCCTCGTTGCTCCTCCAACGTACTTCTTCCTCCTATATATACACATGTACCCCCAAACTATCAGAACAGGAGCCAAAAACCTAATTCCACCGCCGCAACTTTCTGTATCCACGAGATCCCATCTTGGGGCCTGTTCTGGAGCTCCGCCGGAAGAGGGCCGTCATCACGGAGGGCTTCTACATCATCCTAGCCCCTCCGATGAAGTGTGAGTAGTTTACCTCAGACCTTCGGGTCCATAGTTAGTAGCTAGATGGCTTCTTCTCTCTCTTTGAATCTCAATACAAAGTTCTCCCCCTCTCTTGTGGAGATCTATTCAATGTAATCTTCTTTCTGCGGTGTGTTTGTTGAGACTGATGAATAGTGGGTTTATGATCAAGTCTATCTATGAATAATATTTGAATCTTCTCTGAATTCTTTTATGTATGATTGGTTAGCTTTGCAAGTCTCTTCGAATTATCCATTTGGTTTGGCCAACTAGATTAGTAGTTCTTGCCATGGGAGAAGTGCTTAGTTTTGGGTTCGATCTTGCGGTGTCCTTACCCAGTGACAGAAGGGGCAGCAAGGCACGTATTGTATCGTTGCCATCGAGGATAACAAGATGGGGTTTATTTCATATTGCATGAATTTATCTCTCTACATCATGTCATCTTGCTTAAAGTGTTACTCTGTTTTTAACTTAATACTCTAGATGCATGCTGGATAGCGGTCGATGAGTGGAGTAATAGTAGTAGATGCAAAATCATTTCGATCTACTTGTCACGGACGTGATGCCTATATACATGATCATGCCTAGATATTCTCATAAATATGCTCAATTCTGTCAATTGCTCAACAGTAATTTGTTCACCCATCGTAGAATACTTATGCTCTTGAGAGAAGCCACTAGTGAAACCTATGGCCCCCGGGTCTATTCTCATCATATCAATCTCCATCACTTTAATCTTGCTTTGCTTTTACTTTTTACTTTGCATCTTTATACCAAAAATATTATATCTATCAGATCTCACTCTCGTAATTGACCGTGAAGGGATTGAAAACCCTAATCGCGTTGGTTGCGAGTAGCTATCGCTTTGTGCAGGTACGAGGGACTTGAGCGTGGGCTCCTACTGGATTGATACCTTGGTTCTCAAAAACTGAGGGAAATACTTATGCTACTCTGCTGCATCATCCCTTCCTCTTCGGGGAAAACCAACGCAAGCTCAATACGTAGCAACGGCAGCCTCACACCGCAGCAAACCAGTGAACCCTCGTACTCCTCTATGCGTGGGCACCCACTGCCGCGTCTTCCCCGGGTCCGCGTCGTCCCCTTCCTAGGCCTCGCCGTCGTCCACCGCCCTGGTGCTCTCGGTGCGGCGTGGTCTACGTGGTCAAGGAACGGCTTCCATCATACGTGGACTGTACGTGGAGAGGCTGACAGCTAGGTCCACGGCCGCAGCAAGGAAGTGCCTCCTTGTTACGTGCAAAATAATTATTACTCCACCTGACAGCGGGGACCCACCGGACGGGCCACCAGTATTTTGCGAAAAAATCTTTCCCCGTGACTGCCGGGACCCACCGGACGGGCCACCGTATTTCGTGAAAAAAACATCCCCCCCTGCTGTCAGCTCGGACCCACCAGAAGTGCCTCCTTATTACGCACAAAAAAATGAATACTCCCCCGGCTAGCTGGGACCCACCTTGCTGGGAGGTTGACTTGTGGGCCTACTAAGTTGACGGGGACGAAGGGCTTTGTCAACTTAGTCAATATGAACGATTCTAGCTCCAGTGACCGTACGATGTCCATCCAACGGCAGTGCTTCTTCAACCTCTGGTCTTCTTGCTCCAGCCGCCCAAAGCAGCGCCGGTCGTGCCGCATGCTCCTACCTCCCGTGGCCGGTTGTGCTGTCGCAGAGGCCTCACCGCCCCCTACTATTCCCACCGCTGGCCAGGCCCTGCGGCGACGGCAGCCTCACACCGCAGCCGAACCAGTGAACCCTCGTAGTCCTCTCCGCGCGGGCTTCCATTGTCGCGTTGTCCCGTTCCTAGGCCTCGCCATCGTCCACCGCCATGGTGCTCTCCGCGCCGTGTGGTCAACATGGTCAAGGAACGACTTCCATCGGAAGAGTACTGTACGTGGAGAGGCTGACAGCTGGGTCCATGGCCACAGCCCAGTTTTTTTTGTGATTTGCCAAGTAAGTCGCTTTGTCAGGCCTGTTGGGCTGCAAATCTTTCAAGACAAGGAGAGCTTTCATTCGGCTGGCCGAGAAAATGGTCCATCAGTAATGAGAAATGGGTTGTACATTTTTAAAACACATCAAACCGGCAATTAGTTTCAAATATCTTTTTTTCATTTCAAGATTTTAAATTACATTAATTTTTATGCGTGGAGAATTTTTTGGATTTTATATTGATATACATTTATTTTTAAAATCAGTTTGAATGTGAGTCGAAATTTCGGGATTAAAAACAGTTCGGACCGCATCGAAATATGCAAAATTTCGTATAGTTTTTTAACCGTTGCCACAATATGGGCTGTAATGCTAACAAAAAGAATATGGGCTCCAAAAAAACCTTAAGAATTAGCAAATGGGCTGTAAATTATTAAAAATAATGGCAGATGGGATGTATGCTGTTTTCCACAGATTTGAGGTTTTCCTAAAAAAAGGTTGACGCACAAGCACTGACTGTTGGATGTCCATCCAATGGCCGTCGTGCTTCTTCAATCTCTGCTTTTCCTGCTCCAGCCGCTCAAACAAGCGCTGCCGGGACTGCCTGCTCCCTCCTCCTCGCGGCCGGCTGTGCTGCCGCGCAGGCCTCACCGCCCAATCGTACTCCCATCGCTGGCCTAGCCATCCCTCTACTCACCCACACCTGCGGTTATTCTCCGGCGACGGCAGACGAACCAGTAAACCCTCGTATAGTCGTACTCCCCTCTGCGTGGGAAACAACTGCCGAGTCTTCCCTGCCTTCGTGTCGTCCCCTTCCTAGGCCTCGCCGTCGTCCACTTCCCTGGTGCTCTCGGCGCGACATGGTCAACATGGTCAAGGAACGACTTCCATCGGACGTGGACTGTATGTGGAGAGGCTGACAGCTGGGTCCACGGCCGCAGCAAGGAAGTGCCTCCTTATTACGCGGAAAATAATGATTCCTCCACCTGACAGCTAGGACCCATCGTACGGGCCACTGTATTTCGTGAAAAAAATGTTTCCCCCTGACTGCTGGGACCCACCAGCTACATCTTCGCACGCAAGGAAGTGCGTCCGGACAAAAAAATGATTCGCCCCCTGACTGCTGGGACCCACCAGCTACATCTTTGCAGGCAAGGAAGTGCCTGAAAGTCGGGACCCACCTGGTCGAAGCGTATGTAGCATTGTCATTCTGGTCGCGAACGTGTACGTACATACTGGTCGATGTAGAGGCGCACACGTGTCGTAGTAGAGGCGCACACGTGTCGTAGTAGAGGCGCGCACGTAACATGTACACGTACGTACAACGGCCAGGGTGCAAAAAAGAAAATACGGCCACGTATGTGTACATACGGGCGGGGTCTCGAACGCCTACTCGCGCATACGTACGGCCAGGGCTCGTGTACATGGCTGGGTCAGAATGGAGAAACAGCGTCGTCGTCGTGTTCATGGGGAGGCAACGGAATGCTCGTGTTCATGGGGATGCAACGGAATGCGTCGTGTTCATTGGGAGGGCTTGGACGGAACAGGTGATGGAAACGAGGCCTGGCGTACCGCAGAACGGAGGAAACGGCCTTGTGTTCGACCGGCCACGTTCGAAATGGGATCCTGTTCATCGGGAGGGGTCTGGCGTACAGCAAAACAGAGGAAACGAACCTCCTACGGTCGAAACGGGGGTCCTGTTGATCGGGAGGGGTGTGGCGTACCGCAAAACGGACGAAACGGACTTGTGTTGGAGCGCTATGGTCGAAACGGGGGTCTTGTTCATCGGGAGGGGTGTGGCGTACCACAAAACGGGACTCCATGGGATACTGTTCATCTCCACCGTCGACCCCCTCCAGCCTCCACGAGCTACTGTTCATCCACCGTCGACCTCCTCCAGCCTCCATCTGCGACTGTTCATCCACGGGCTCCTGTTCATCCAGCCTCCACCACGCGCTACTCCACCAGCTACTGTTCAACCAGCCCTCTCCACGGGCTCCTGTTCAACCACCCCTCCACGGGTTACTATTCATCCTGCCCTCCACCGTCTACTGTTCATCCAGCCCTCCACGGGGTGGTCCTGTTCATCTAGCCCTCCACGGGGTCCTGTTCATCCAGCCCCAACCGGCTCGATCGATCGGGGTCCTGATCATCCAGAGGCAACACCACGGGGTCCTGTTCATCCACCCCCACCAGGAACTATTCATCCACCCCCCCCTCCCGCAACACTCACTGTTCATCCAGAGGCAGCATCGATCGGCTTCAGTTAGCAGCAGTAGCGAAGGAATCGCTCGATCGGGTTCAGTTAACAGCCATCGATCGATCGCTCAGGTTCAGTAACGCGTAGCCTGCAGTGCAATCGCTCAGGTTCAGTTAGAGCCCAACGCCTCGCTCGGGTTCAATTAGAGCCAACGCCTCGCACACACGCGCGTACGTGTACGAGAGAAGCGCGCATCGCTCGGCCCCCAACCTCCCACCGTAACCGGGAACTCCCCGAAATTTTCCTCGCCCTCGCTTCTACCACGGTTTTTTCCGTCATGGACGGCCTAAAAAATGTCATGCAGCTGCGTCTCCGGCCCGCCCAGGACGAAAAGCCCATTTTCTGTCATGATTTTTTGTCATAGAAGTAGGAGCCCACCACATCTATGATGATACCGGGTTTTGTCACAATTATCGTCATAGAAGTGTCATATGTATGACTGGAAAAAAATTCGTTCGGCCCAAAATGTCACGGATGTGTCTTTTTTTGTAGTGAAGAACCCGGTTATTGTCACTCCGGGGTTACCGGATCATAACTTGTAGTAGGTGACTATAACTTGCAAGATCGGATCTAGAACATGGATATAATGATGATAACATAAATGATACGTCTCCAACGTATCTATAATTTTTGATTGCTCCATGCTATATTATCTACTGTTTTGGGCAATATTGGGCTTTATTATCCACTTTTATATTACTTTTGGGACTAACCTATTAACCGGAGGCCCAACCCAGACTTGTTGTTTTATGCCTATTTCAGTGTTTCGAAGAAAAGGAATATCAGACGGAGTCGAAACAGAACGAAATCAACTGGAGAAGTTATTTTTGGAAGGAAACACACCTGATGAACTTGGACCCCACGTCAGGGGAGACACGAGGTGCTCACGAGGGTGGGGGGCGCCCTCCTAGGGCGCGCCCCCCTGTCTCGTGGGACCCCCGTGGCTCCTCCGACGTCCTCCCTGCACCCATATATATCCACGTACCCTAAAACTTCCAGAACACAATAGATCGGGAGTTCCGCCGCCAGTAGCCTCCGTAGCCACCGAAAACCAATCTAGACCCATTCCGGCACCCTGTCGGAGGGGGCAATCCCTCTCCGGTGGCCATCTTCATCATCTCGATGCTCTCCATGACGAGGAGGGAGTAGTTCTCCCTCGTGCTGAGGATATGTACCAGTAGCTATGTGTTTGTTCTCTCTCTCTCTCTCGTGTTCTTGATTTGGCACGATCTTGATGTATCACGAGCTTTGCTATTATAGTTGGATCTTATGTTCCTCCTCCCCCTCTTCTCTCTTGTAATGAATCGAGTTTCCCCTTTGAAGTTATCTTATCGGATTGAGTCTTTAAAGATTTGAGAACACTTGATATATGTCTTGCCATGGATATCTGTGGTGACAATGGGATACCGCGTGCCACTTGATGTATGTTAAGGTGGCCAACTTGCGGGTTCATGAACCTATGCATAGGGGTTGGCACACGTTTTCATCGTGATTCTCCGGTAGATCTTTGGGGCACTCTTTGAGGTCCTTTGTGTTGGTTGAATAGATGAATATGAGATTGTGTGATGCATATCGTATAATCATACCCACGGATACTTGAGGTGACATTGGAGTATCTAGGTGACATTAGGGTTTTGGTTGATTTGTGTCTTAAGGTTTTATTCTAGTACGAACTCTAGGGATGTTTGTGACACCTATAGGAATAGCCCAACGGATTGATTGGAAAGAATAACTTTGAGGTGGTTTCGTACCCTACCATAATCTCTTCGTTCGTTCTCCGCTATTAGTGACTTTGGAGTGACTCTTTGTTGCATGTTGAGGGATAGTTATGTGATCCAATTATGTTAGTATTGTTGAGGGAACTTACACTAGCAAAAGTATGAACCCTAGGCCTTGTTTCAACATATTGCAATACCGTTTACGCTCACTTTTATCACTTGTTACCTTGCTGTTTTTATAATTTCAGATTACAAATACTATTATCTACTATCCATATTGCACTTGTTTCACCATCTCTTCGCCGAACTAGTGCACCTATACAATTTACCATTGTATTGGGTGTGTTGGGGACACAAGAGACTCTTTATTATTTGGTTGCAGGGTTGCTTGAGAGAGACCATCTTCATCCTACGCCTCCTAGGGATTGATAAACCTTAGGTCATCCACTTGAGGGAAATTTGCTACTATCCTACAAACCTCTGCACTTGGAGGCCCAACAACGTCTACAAGAAGAAGGTAGTGTAGTAGGCATCAATAAACGATTCAGATCTGAAATCATGGCACCCGGGCCCAAAGTGACAAGCATTAAGCATGGCAAAGTCATAGCAACATCAATCTTAGAACATAGTGGATGCTAGGGATCAAGCCCTAACAAAACTAACTCGATTACATGATGAATCTCATCCAACTCCTCACCGACCAGCGAGCCTACGAAGGAATTACTCACTTCCAGTGGGGAGCATCATGGAATTGGCGATGGTGAAGGGTTGGTGATGACGAAGAATGAAGACCCCCCCCTCTCCGGAGCCCCAAACGGACTCCAGATCTGCCCTCCCGAGGAAGAACAAGGCTTGGCGGCAGCTCCGTCTTGTGGATCGCGATAATTCTTTCTCCTTGATTTTTTTCTCTCCGAAAATAGGATTTTATAGCGTTGGTTTCAGGGTCAACGGGGTCACCAGGTGGGGAAAACCCACCTGGGCGTGCTAGGAGAGGGGGCGCGCCCTGGTGGGTCGTTCCCACCCAGGTGCCCCTCTCCGGCAGGTCTTGGCTCCAGAAATTCTTATTGTTGATATAAAAAATCCTCACAAAGTTTCGTTCCATTCCGAGAACTTTTATTTCTGCACAAAAACAACAACACGATAGTTCTGCTGAAAATAACATCAGTCCGGGGTTAGTTTCATTCAAAACATGCAAATTAGAGTCCAAAACAAGAGGAAAAGCGTTAGGAAAAGTAGATACATTGGAGACGTATCAAGGGGGCGCCCAGAATACACACCAACAATTGTTAGTCGTGTGCAAGGCCCCCTTCCATAGTTTACGCCTCCGGTCATATCTTCGTAGTGCTTAGGTGAAGCCCTACACGGATCACTTCACCATCACTGTCACCATGCCGTCATGCTGACGGAACTCATCTACTTCCTCGACACTTTGTTGGATCAAGAGTGCAAGGGACGTCATCGAATTGAACGTGTGCAGAACTCGGAGGTGCCGTACGTTCGGTGCTTGATCAGTCGGAACAAGAAGAAGTTTGACTACATCAATCGCGTTATCAAACGCTTCTGCTTTCGGTCTATGAGGGTACGTGGACACACTCTCCCCCTCTCATTGTTATGCATCTCCTAGACAGATCTTGCGTGAGCGTAGGAATTTTTTTGAAATTGCATGCTACATTTCCCAACATCACGACAGGTAAACAATGGTTCCATCAACCTGTCTAAGCACCATACCTGCACCAGCTGAGCTTCCATGACCAAAGGATCCATTTGAGTTTAATTTCACCCAGCCATGACAAGGGGGGTCCATTGAGCAACCACTCTAGGCATTATCACATGTGAGGCCACCTGTAGTGCTCTATCATATGTCATTATTTGCTTCCCTTTGTTCCGATTTGTAGTAAGATCTATCTTCAGACCAATCAGTGAATCGAGGTAGCTCATTAGAAACCTCTTTGATGCTTCCATTAATGGCGGTGGCTTATTGTGGACCACCTCATTGTGAATAAACCAGGCGCGACATATGGTCATTAGTACCATACTGCGTTCTACATCTGAAAGAGGAGCAAGGGCACACAACAACCACTCCTTTCGTGTGTTCTAAACTGAATCAACCTTTGGCAAAGTACATAGAGAGGACATGGTTCTCCACAAATCATGTGACAAAGGGCATCTAAGGAAAGGGTGAAAATTGTCCTCTGGTTCATGATCACAAACAGAACATATGTCATCATTTTCTAGCCCCCTACTAAACTTTTTTTGTCAAGTTGGTAATGCATTAGTTGCAAATTTCCAAGCATGATTACGGACAGTCGGTGGAACGTCACACGACCAGATAAGTTTCTAGCAAGAACGGCGCTGACCTGGCCGAGAACTAGAACCAGTAGCCGACCCGCTATGTACTTCATCAAAAACTAAATTGTATGCACTCTTCACAGAGAAAGTCCCAAACTTGCCAGGACCCCATGCTAAAGTATCATCTTCAAGTCAAGGAGAAGCACGAATGACAATCTTCACCACATCCGCCGGCAAGAACTCATGAAGCAATCCAATATTCCATGCATCATTACCATCTAACAGCTTGGAGACAAAGCATATACAGCATCTACCTTGTAGTGTGATAGGCTTGTAAAAGAATGGTCTCGAAATCCAGTTATCACGCCAAACAAGTATGCTCCTTCCGTTGCCCACTCTCCACACCAAGACCTTCTTTAGAAGCTCGAGCCCATAAGTAATAGACTACCAAGAAGAAGAAGCATTGCACGTAAAAACGGTGTCCACCAACTTACCCTTCGGATAGTACCTAGCCTTTAGGACTTGAGCACAAAGACTGTACGGTTTTGAAATAAGTCTCCAGGCCCGCCTTGCTAGAAAGATTGATTGAAAAGACGGAAATCTCAAAAGCCCAAACCACCTTTATCTTTTGGCTGCAACAAAGTATCCCAAGCCTGCCAGTGCACCTTTCTTTTGCCTTTCAAAGAACCCAAATAAAATTCGCTCACCATCTGAAAGGATTGATATAGTTGACTAGAGGTGGGGTGAATAGGCAACTAACAATTTTTAGCTTTTCTTTACCAATTTAAAGTTTGTATCAAAGTAGGTTGTCTAGATATGCAACGAGGTGAGCAACCTATATGATGCAACAATAACAACAAGCACACAAGCAAGCAAGGGATACAACACAAATATAAGCTTGCACAAGTAAAGGTGAGAGATAACCAATAGTGGAGCCGGTAGAGATAAGGATGTGTTACCGAAGTTCCTTCCCTTTGAGAGGAAGTACGTCTTCATTGGAGCGGTGTGGAGGCACAATACCGCCCAAGAAGCCACTAGGGCCACCGTATTCTCCTCACACCCTCACACAATGCGAGATGCCATGATTCGACTATTGGTGCCCTTGAAGGCGGCAACCGAACCATTACAAACAATGTTGGCGCTCTCTCCACAACCGAATTGGAGGCTCCCAACGAAACCATGGAGCTTCACCACAATGGAATATGTCTCCAAGGTGACCTCAACCGTCTAGGGTGCTCAAACACCCAAGAGTAACAAAATCCACACAAGAAAGTATGGGGGAATCAAATATCCTTTGGTGGAAGCGTAGATCTAGGTCTCCTCCTTCAATCACTAGCAAATAAACAAGTTTGAGTGGCTAGAGAGAGAGATCGGGCAAGAAAGCTTGAAGGGCATTAATGGTGGAGAGAGAGAGGCAAGAGGTAAATGTGGTAGGTGGAAGAACCTCCCTTATATAGCAAACCCTAAAATCCAACCGTTACTGCAAAAACAACACTGCAGCGGTACAACCGCTCCTTGTCCCGGTACAACCGGGACTCACGGGTATACGGCAGAAACCCTATCAAGCGGTACAACCGGACAGACAAGCGGTAGTACCGGTTGTGAAGAACAACCGGAACAACCGCTCATAGCCACTGCTCAACCACCGCTTTGAAACAGAAGGGAGTCACCATGTGAGCGGTGATCGAGTGGTACTGCGCCGGTGCAACCGCCTGGCCCTAGTACCCTGGGTGGCTAAGTCCCAAGCGGTAGAACCGCTTAGGGCACCGGTGGTACCGATGTGCGGAGCACAACCGGAACAACCGGGCCACCACCGCCCAAGTACCGCATCAAAACAGAAACCATACCGGTTGTTGAGCGGTACCTGGCCGGTATAACCGCCAGCGACACACCCCAGACATTTTTAAGCAAGGTGGCAGTACTACCGCCCGGGGGCAGCAGTACAACCGCTTGGTCATGAACTGCGGGACCCCATGGTATCACCCCTGGGGTGGTGGTTGGGTCGGTGCCAAGGGCCAGCGGTACAACCGCTCGGGCGAGCGGTACAACTGCTGAGAGTACACAACAACAGTTGAAAAAGAAGGGGAGCTCTCTCTCTAACAAGAAACGGAAGGCAAAGGTGGGTAAGGAAAAAGTGTACGTGCAATGATTCACCCAACTCCTTCCGATGTGGATTCCCTCTTAATAGTACGGGTTTCCTACGACCAAAGAGATAAACATGTAGACAAACACCGTCTTCGATCTTTTCCTTCCAGAGAGAATAACTAATTGATGCAAGCCTAATCACCGAGAACCTGAAGCACTTAGCACAAGATTAGACCAACAAAGGGTTGTCATCATCATCCAAAACACAAAGTAGGGAAATGACCTTACACCATCCTAGTGAGTTCGTCAAAAATTGAGAAGGGCAACTCAAAAAAACCCATAATATATGTGGGTAGTGCTTGAGCTACAAACTTAATAAGTGCCTCTCTACCAGGTTGAGTGAGATGGCCATCTCCCCACTGAATATTTTGGAATCTTCCTTTTGACATCCAACCATCAGGACTAGGAAGCCCCAAATATTTTTCCTCGAAGACCATACTAGTGACACTAAGAACTTCTCTTACTTCCTGCTGAACACCATCTGGACATGCATGCCCAAAAAGAATATAACATTTATTGAAATTCAAACTCTGTCCCGTGGCATTACTATAGAGATCCAAAGCCAGTTTGATCCTTAATGCTTGAGCTTGTGATGCCTCAAAGAATAGCAAAGTATCATCAGCAAACAAAAGATGCAAAGTACCCAAAGCTCTTCTGCATACCTTAATAGGAGTAATATCACATTCAGAGACATTGTTTTTTAGGATTCCAGATAGACCATCAACTACAAAAAGAAACAAGGACAGAGAGAGAGAGGGTCTCCTTGACATAGCCCACGCCACAGTGCAAATTAATCCAAGAGGATTTCATTTAATTTGATAGAATACTTCACCGATATGATACAAGACATTATCCAGTCCGCCCAACGGCGAGAGAAATCCAAATTTTGCATCACCTGCTCAAGGAATCCCCAGTCAACCCTGTCATAGGCCTTGGATAGGTCAAACTTGTACGCACAGAAACTTTTTGTGGTATCTTTCTCAGCAAGTCAACCGAGGCGATGACCTTCACGGTGCTCAGCCTCCAAGCCTAAGACAGCTAGAAATCGGGAGGTACTCTGTGGAACTCATCTCCATCAATTGACTGGACACTTGCGTCATCTTGCTGACATCGAGCCTCACCTCAATTTAGATGTTTACTCGTTAGGTTCGTATGAACGAGCCCAACCCCCTCATGTTAGATCTTTAGTTTGAGCCTCCTGTGAAACATAATTTTGTCAACTTATATGAAAGGCTTGTATTTGATGCTTGCAACTTCTACAGTTTTACCTCAACTTTGTCCCTTTTTATCGTGCTAAGTCCATGGGAGCTCCAATATACCTACAAAGACAACAAACCCAAGTAAAAACTACTAAAAACTAAATATTATTCAGTGACCTCAATAAAAATGCATGGAAAATAGAATGTATGCAAAATGGACATGAAAATGGCTAGATGGATATGATACGAGGGATTTTGATGTGAAAATGTGCGACTAATGAGCTCTAAAACATGACACGAAATCCACCCATCATATGTCACTTCATGATGAATCATGGAAAAAGACTACCATGCATAAAAAATCCACCTCGACATTCAAACATGCATGAGTAATTTCATCCTAATACGCTATTTATATTTAATAAATATTTTAAAATTATAGAATAGTCAAACACAAAAATATATGTATTTTTAGTTTTAATTATCATATTATTACTCCAAATATGCATGTTCCATACAACAAAATCTCATTAAACTACATTACAAAACATTCAGGCGACGACCGTGAGGGTGTTATCTAGTACTAATAGATTAGGCCAACTTTGCCGGTCTATCTTTATTATAGAATTTGAAAGATTAAAATGAAAAGATGATCTAATTTTGGAGGACAAAGAAAACTCTTTCAATTAAAAGTGTATCAGAATTATTCCCCTTATTCGATTTCAATAGAAGAGGGGAATGCTTTGTCGAAGAAATTAAGAAAAATAAAATAGCATACAACAAAATAGATAGCGGGACTGGCACTGTAACTTTTTATACACCAAACAATCTAAGGAGTTTGACGAGATAAATTGCACAAAACAACAAAAATTTGCATAAGAGATTGATGATTAATGGAGGCACACACAGAAGCCGGTATGAGTTATTTAAGAGCTCCATGGCGGTGCCACCGAGGGCAATATTCAGGTACCAACCGAAGTAGCGGCGGGAGATCATAGCACAAGCAGAACCAATTAGAAAATTGGGGGTGGCATGTAAAATTGTCCATATGGGTCGTGCCTCGCAGACCGGCCATGGACATGGATTCTGGGCCAGACACGGGACATGTCACATGAATAAAAGGGTTGGGTCGGCCTTCAGCTCGCCATGGAACAAGGCCAATCCTCGAGGTCAGGGCTTAATGCCGGTCACGACACGACCTTTTCAAATGTGGGGCCCTTTTAGGGCTGTTTTGGTCTTTTAATTTTTTAAGGCTGTTTAGGCCTAGCTATTTTCGGCCTTTTTAACGCGGGCTGCCCGTAGCGGTGTCGTGTCGGGCCAGTGCTATTAACTCACGTGTCAGGCCGATCCTCAAAGCCAGGCCTTGGGGCTAGAACGGGCTGGACGGGCCGGGCTGGCCCATATGGCCAGATTTGGTGGCATGTCACGGCCCCCAAGAGCGAGATATTACGGTCCAACAAACACGGCATCTCCTCTTTCCCACTGAACGCCCCGCACGTGCCACTGCTTTTATCCACACATGGCGGCGACCTCGCCAGCGCCGATGAGGGCCGTCGCCGCCGCGTTTACCCCGCCTCCGTTATCTCAGAGGATCACCCGTATCTCTACCGTGTCTGCCGTCCACCTTCACCAATGCCGCGCAGCTCACCGGTGGCGCCCTGCACAGTGCCGCGGGAAGCCGGCCGTCAGTGGCGTGGCCGAGGACGACGAGGAGGACACTTCGCGGGAGGCTTTAAATCTTGAGGAAAAAGAGGAGGAGTCCGCGGGCGCGGGGAGCTGGGGGCTGGGGTGGTTCAGGCTTGATGAGGTTGGGATGGACATCCTGGGCATCGCCGTGCCCGCCGTGCTTGCACTCGCCGCCGACCCCGTCACGGCGCTCGTTGACACCGCCTTCGTCGGACATATCGGTAACTAAATCACCTGGATTCCTCACATCTTTTTCACAAGCCTGCCTTCAGCTGTGAGCTCAAATGATTGAGTACTTTCATGTATATCGAAAATGGCAAACACTTCATATGATAAGATTCAGTGCAGAATTCAGTAGAGAAGCTCAGATGTGTATACTTGCTTTTCATGTTTTGTTGATGAGATTTATTACATCAATTTCATGATCTTTAATTCCTGTCGCCAGGCTCGGTTGAACTTGCTGCCGTTGGTGTATCCATATCTGTTTTCAACCTGGTGTCCAAGCTGTTTAATGTGCCACTGCTTAATGTCACCACATCCTTTGTTGCTGAGCAGCAAGCAGTGGATGCCAAGTATAGTGGCGTAGGAGAAAGTAAGCAAGTTTGAAGTTTTATTCATCTAGCTAGAATCAGCAATTTGGTTTGCGTTACACTGATTACTGTTTAGTTCTCACATAGGAGATGGAGTGTCGAGTACCCGAGAGCAGGCTAGTGAAAAAAGGAAGTTTCTCCCAGCGGTGTCAACATCCTTGGCTTTAGCTGCTGGAATCGGGTTGATGGAAATGGTGGCACTTATTGTTGGATCTGGCACACTAATGGACATCGTTGGTATACCTGTCGTACGTAAGACTAATTTATTGTTGTACATAGATTTCTTGAATCTAGAGTTGTTAAGGTGTGGTACCTGGATGTATCAATTGTGAATTGAGTATTATCTTGTGTTTGTGATTCCTAATGCATACCTTAAATGTGAAAATTATTTCTTGAACCTCTGTTTCTTGTTTTCTAAGTCACATGTTTGACTGCTAAATTTGGAGCAAGATAAAGTAGCCTTTACTCATCCTGGAAAGATGAGACTGGATAAGAATGATATTATGCCATTTGGACAGATGATTTTATGGTACTACCAAAATATGGGTGTCTACTTGCTATAATAAATAAATATTTGGATATTGTCTTATCTTAAACTTGACTGCCAAGTGCCAAGTATAATTGAGCGGAAACCATTTTCCTAGCATTATCACCGAAACTTACCAAGTTGATAGCCCAGTAGGCGTTAGTCTGTTAGTTAGCCCAATAGCAAAATTCACCGGCTTGATTTTGCCTGCGACACCAGCTTTATTTGTCTATTCATTTTATTTGTTGAATTAAGGTTATGTAAGCATGGAATTATTGTACAACATCTGTAACTAGTTCTTAGTGATTCCGGCTCAAACATAACATCTGCTATTAAAAAATCAACACAGGATTCACCGATGCGAGCACCGGCAGAACAGTTTCTTACTTTAAGGGCATATGGTGCTCCACCAGTCGTAGTAGCACTTGCAGCACAAGGTGCATTTCGTGGTTTCATGGATACAAAGACACCTTTGTATGCTGTGGGTAAGATTATGCAAACAGATTTTTGTTGTTACATCTGGCTTCCTGGTTAAGATGCCATACGTTATTGATTTGAAATATTGCAGTAAGAAACTAATTGTGTGGATCTATGATGCATGCAGTTGCTGGCAACCTAGTAAATGCAATACTGGATGCCATATTTATCTTCCCACTTGGTCTAGGTGTAAGTGGCGCTGCATTGGCAACTGTAACTTCTGAGTATGTTGAAGCCGTTATGAGATCTTTTACTTTTTTTTGCTTCGTCCTGTTATTATCAATATTTATAGACTGCGTAAACTATCTGCATTTGTTCAGGTACTTGGCGGCATTCATCCTCCTATGGAAGCTGAATAACGAACTAATCCTGTTCTCATGGAATGTCATTGGCAGTGACATCATCCGCTACCTGAAATCTGGTTAGCCAATATCCCTCATGTTCATTTCCTAAGACTTAACAAAATAGTGTTTTCTTGTGAGATTTTTTTGGTCTATACAGAAAGACAAAAGGATATTCATGAATTCAATTCCGCTTAGTAATCACTCAATTAAGCATCCCTTAATGTTGCTGCAACATACCTATATGATAGCCACTCTAACTTTAGTGTTTTTGTAGGTGCCTTGCTAATTGCCAGGACCATCGCAGTAATCCTTCCATTATGGCTGTCGACATCCCTGGCCGCAAGACAAGGGCCTGTTCCAATGGCTGGCTATGAGATAAGCTTGCAAGTCTGGCTAACAATTTCTCTACTTAATGATGCACTGGCTCTTGCTGGTCAGGTATGTACATTTACAGGGACATGCATTTAATCTCTAAGTCGATGTCTTCCTATGTATCTGAAGTATCTATAACTTAATGCAGGCTCTGCTTGCAAGTGAATATGCGAAAGGGAACTACAAGCAGGCCCGCTTGGTTTTGTACAGGGTTCTGCAGGTTAAGAAGATATTATATTCACTCACAATTCCTTGTTAAGTTTCTCCTCTTCCTTGGCGTTAATCAACAGTCATATGCTGATGATGCATCTCTTTTCCTGCAGATTGGAGGTGTCACTGGTCTTGCACTTGCTGCAACCTTGTTCCTTGGGTTTGGATATTTGACCTTGCTGTTTACAGATGATCCAGCAGTTCTAGATGTTGCGCAGTCTGGAGTCTGGGTAAGGAGAATTATAAGAAGTCAATACTTTGTTTCTCAAGTCACAATGATCTTATATTCACTGAATGAATGTGGAATTATTGCAGTTTGTCACTATTACTCAGCCGATAAATGCTATTGCTTTTGTGTTTGATGGGCTCTACTACGGTGTTTCTGACTTCGGCTATGCCGCATACTCCACAGTGCTGTTTCTATCCCCACTACTGGTGTTACTAGTTATAACTCCAACGTTTTCATCCTAACGATGTCGATATATTGCCCATTTTAGCTTTTCGCGGGGGTCGTCGCCTCAGCCTTCCTCCTTGTCGTTGGTCCCAACTTTGGTCTTGGTGGTGTATGGGCTGGTCTTACTCTCTTTATGGGTCTGCGAGCAGTTGCCGGGTTCTGGAGGTAATTCCCTGCTCTTGTTTTGGTAGGAATTGTTTTAAGATCATGGCACTTGCATGGCTTTGTTAGAAATTAAGTCCAGACTTGGATTAGAATTAAAAGAATGATCCTTATTCTGGAAAAGAAAATCTGTCAGTGGCTTGAGCGAATCCTTCTGACTTTTCAGGTTAGGGAGCAAAGGTGGACCATGGGAAATAGTCTGGTCAAAGACTGATTAATATACCAAGAATACGTAGGAAGCATTTTGAGGCAATCACAGCGCTACATTTTAAGGTCATAGTCATAGTGCATGACCGTGGATGTTGAATGGTTCGATCTCAAACAGAGCAAGGATCAGCAGAAGGAAGAAAACCTAGGCGGATAGTGTCAGTCATTTGTAACACAAGAAGAGGCACTGTTTTATCTCAAAAGGAAAAGAGACGAAGAGGGACTGCTTCTGCAGTAGGACAGACGAGAGGCTGCAGAAGGTGGGTAGGTGTTCCCTCTTGCTGTGTCTGCTGCAGGAGGTTGTTTCTCCCTTCCACTGTACAAGGAAGCTGTGTACAGAAGTACTAGATACACAAAGGCCTCCCATATATTTTTCTTCCTTTGTGCCATGTAGGAGTGAATTTGCCATATTTTCTTCAGATATGCAAGTGAACAGATGATGGAGTAGTGGCCATTCTCAGTCATTACTCTTGAGTACTCCCTCCGTTAACAAATATAAGAGCGTTTAGATCACTAAACTAGTGATCTAAACGCTCTTATATTTCTTTACTGAGGGAGTATGTGCTATTTCGAGTAATATGATTTCGTTTGGGGCTTCCAAGAGAATCACTTATTATTTAGAGTGGACAGCCACATCTTTTCCTAGGTTTTCTTTTCAGGAAGATGATATTTTCTCTGTGTTACCTATCATTTTCCCAGTTTTCTTTTACTACTGAAATCCCTATTGCAATTGCCTAGGTGCTGGTTGGTACCAGCAAACCTCACTACCCTGACACAGGAATATGTTAAAAATATGTAGGATGAATGTGGTTTGTATTTAGATAGAAGGGGTACTCTAATAACATTACAAAGAAGATAACTGAGCAAGGTCT
>NC_041386.1:453643095-453648469 GCF_002162155.2 Triticum dicoccoides | reverse complement strand
ACTAGCAGAGTGCGGTGCGTTGCTACAACAATGGCTGGGCAACCTTGTACTCACTTCATTAGCATACTGCAAAAAAGAGTGTCACGAGACAAATAAATAGCTCAACCAAATCAGAAATGCCAGACCGAGCTCCACGAAGGCTTTTATTTAAAAACTTCAAAATTTAAACTTTTTAGTTTCAAAAAATTCTGAAAATAAATACAAATGTACCTAGATACATAATGTACATGTGTGCAAATTTTCAGGTCGAAATACATTAAATTGTGAGCTACATAAAAAGACAAATTTGGGGCTTTTTAGCATATGTACTGTTCATCTTTAAAGTTTATGGTTTTGTTTTTTTTGTGCAGCTCGCAATTCAAGGTATTTCATCCTGTAAATTTTCACACATACACTTTACCTCCTTGCATACATGTGTACTTTTTCTTGAATTTTTCAAAATAAAGGGCTTCATGGAGCTCGGTCTTCAAAATGCCCTACTCCAATCAAATGGGCAATTTGTTTGCAAGAGCTCAGTGATGGAAGAGGTGTTGGAGCCATATTCCCTCTGTCTCATAATGACAGAGGGAGTAATTGATTTCTTCCGGTCCTTTGCTGTAGTAGTAGTAGTAGTAGTAGTAGGGGGCACACCATTTTCTCTGAGCTGATACCTTGCTTGTTGAAGCGATGCTCCGAGGTAATTTGGCTTGCTTGCGTCTTCAGCTATTCACATGTACTCCCTCCGTTCCGAATTACTTGTCTTAGATTTTTCTAGATATGAAGGTATCTAACATTAAAATGAGTCTAGATACATCCGTATCTAGACAAATCCAAGACAAGTAGTTCGGAACGGAGGGAGTAGCTTTTTGAGTACTATCTCCGTTTTTTAGCCTGTGCATTAGCTTTAGTCAAAGCCAAGCTTTGTAAAAAAATTATAAACAAAAATATTAACATATATAATGTTGGAAATATGAGCAATTTATCAAATAATTTTGCTAACGGAAATACAGATAAAGCATGACTAATATATCAGAGATAAAGCAAGTCATGCAATCAGACAGAGAAAAGGTAGATAATATCTGCATATATGAATTTGAACTAAACACGTCTAGAACAGACACTAGATAAAGTTGCATATACGAAGTAGAACCTAACATATGTAGGGCAGAAACTAGAGCAAAGAACTATGGCAGGACTTCTAACAGAAAGAGTAAGAACACGTACGGGGCAGCAGCAGCAGAAGCACTGGACTTGGGGTCAACATCCTCTCCAGTCATGTCGTCGATGAGGTTGTCGACGTTGGGGAAGAAGTCATCGGAGTCCGTGATGAAGAAGTCAGTAGTCGCGTGGAGCGCTCCCCAAAAACCTTATCACCCTTCTCCCGTACAGGACTCAAAGAGGTGCAGTTTCGGAGGCCTACTGTCCCGACCTGTGGTGCAGAGCGACCTCCCTTTTATAGGTGCAACTGAAGGAGGCGAGAGGCTGCGCCGGGAGCTGAAGGGAACGAGGGAGACGAGTTCGGATTCAGGACCTTTCGTATACCTGTCGTGCGTGGCAAAAATTTAGACATCGGCTCGGTTCATTCCCACAACCCGCGGCGCGGCGCGGCGCGGCGTGGCGTGGCGAGGCGGGCGACGGAGGAGGAGCGCGCGTGGATGTCCCTCTTGTTCTCATACTCATACATGTGGGAAAAGAACCTCCCTTATAAAGAGGTCCAACTCCCCCTAAACTAGCAATGTGAGACTAAACTTTAGAAGTGCCCGTTGCCTTGCACAAATGGGCTAAGTGGGCCTCTAGGATTTATTAGGAATTTCTGAAATTGTTATTGGGCTGGCCCATAAATAGATAAAATTCCATCAACCCCCCACCAGATCCTAGAGGCACACATAATTTGCCTTTAATTCCAAAACACTGTTTTATATATCGATACTGCAGTGGAGACTGTTAAGTTGAACTTCCACCTAGAACTCTATGCTACACTAGTAAGCAACTTGAACAGTGGACTAGGCCTTGAACTGCAAGTTTTCTGTGAATCTAGCTTCACACAAAGCCTTGAAAGATACTAGGCTAACGTGGGTCTTCCCTGCGGATGGAGCTTATGCGTCATACTTCGAGACCTTTCATGAGTTTACTAGAGAGAACACTACTCTCATAGATTGCAACGTTTTACAATCAACTCATATAGGTGTGTTCTTCAAAAGATATTCTACAGGACAACATCTCTGCTTAAATGAGCCACTTAGAACACTTTAAGATATACATCAACCTGCCATGCAGATTAGGAGAGTATTGCATCTTCATGGAGTGGTATTATTAATAGTAAGGATACTCTCCTCTCAGTTGACCAACAACTTGTCTTTCACATCTAATTCACGGGATCTCCGATCACATAGACTAGGTTACCACTATGAACAACTCATATTGTGGGTCTCATACCCATCTCCCTCGATGCATTATCTATCACATTACGTGATAGACCCTTAGTGAAAAGATCTGCCAGATTTTTAGACGTTTGAATATAATCCAATGCAATAACTCCGGAGTTTCTCATTTTCCTGAAAGACTTTAACCTTCTCTGTGTTGGAAATATGCCCTAGAGGCAATAATAAAATAGTTATTATTATATTTCCTTGTTCATGATAATTGTTTATTGTTCATGCTATAATTGTGTTATCCGGAAATCGTAATACATGTGTGAATACATAGACCACAACATGTCCCTAGTGAGCCTCTAGTTGACTAGCTCATTGATCAATAGATGATTATGATTTCCTGACCATGGATATTGGATGTCATTGATAACGGGATCACATCATTAGGAGAATGATGTGATGGACAAGACCCAATCCTAAGCATAGCACAAGATCGTGTAGTTCGTCTGCTGAAGCTTTTCTAATGTCAAGTATCTTTTCCTTAGACCATGAGATTGTGCAACTCCCGGATACTGTAGGAATACTTTGGGTGTGCCAAACGTCACAGCGTAACTGGGTGACTATAAAGCTGCACTACGAGTATCTCCAAAAGAGTCTGTTGGGTTGGCACAAATCGAGACTGGGATTTGTCACTCCGTATGACGGAGAGGTATCTCTGGGCCCACTCGGTAAGACATCATCGTAATGAGCTCAATGTGACTAAGGGTTGGTCACGGGATGATGTGTTGCGGAATGAGTAAAGTGACTTGCCGGTAACGAGATTGAACGAGGTATTGGGATATCAATGATCGAATCTCGAGAAAGTAACGTACCGATTGACAAAGGGAATTGTATACGGGATTGCTTGCATCCTCGACATCGTGGTTCATCCGATGAGATCATCATGGAACATGTGGGAGCCAACATGGGTATCCTGATCCCGCTGTTGGTTATTGGCCGGAGAGTTGTCTCGGTCATGTCTGCATGGTTCCCAAACCCGTATGGTCTACACACTTAAGGTTCGATGACGCTAGGGTTATTAGGAAGACTTGTATGTGATTACCGAATGTTGTTCGGAGTTCCGTATGAGATCCCGGACGTCACGAGGAGTTTTGGAATGGTCCGGAGGTGAAGATTTATATATAGGAAGTTGTCATACGGTCACCAGAAAGGTTCGGGGGCATATCAGTATTGTACCGGGGCCACCGGAGGGGTTCCGGGGGTCCACCGGGAGGGGCCACCTCTCTCGGAGGGCCTCATGGGCTGTAGAGGAAAGGGAACCAGCCCCAAGTGGGCTGGGCACATCCCCCCTTGGCCCATGCGTCTAGGGTTGGGGGGAAACCCTAGAGGGGGCGTCCCCCTTGCTTGGGGGGCAAGCCACCCCCTTGGTCGCCACCCTCCCTCTAGATCTCATCTAGAGGGGGCCGGCCCCCTTCCTCCTTCCCCTATAAATAGAGGGGCAAGGGGAGGGCTACATAACACATCAAAGGCGCAGCCCCTCCCCTCCCCAACACCTCTCCTCCTCCGTTAAGAGCTTGGCGAAGCCCTGCCGGAGTACTGCCGCTCCACCACCACCACGCTGTCGTGCTGCTGTTGGAGCTCTCTTCCTCAACCTCTCCCTCCTCCTTGCTGGATCAAGGTGCGGGAGACGTCTCTGCTCCGTACGTGTGTTGAACACGGAGGTGCCATCCATTCGGCGCTAGGATCATCGGTGATTTGGATCACGACGAGTACGGCTCCATCAACCCCGTTCTCTTGAACGCTTCCGCTCGCGATCTACAAGGGTATGTAGATGCACACCTCTCCCTCTGGTTGCTAGATGAATCCATAGATTGATCTTGATGATGCGTAGAAAATTTTAAATTTCTGCTTCGATCCCCAACAGTGGCATCATGAGCTAGGTCTATGCGTAGTTTCTATGCACGAGTAGAACACAAGTTGTTGTGGGCGTCGATTTTGTCAATTTACTTGCCGTTACTAGTCTTATCTTGATTCAGCGGCATCGTGGGATGAAGTGGCCCGGACCGACCTTACACGTACGCTTATATGAGACTGGTTCCACCGACTGACATGCACTAGTTGCATAAGGTGGCTAGCGGGTGTCTGTCTCTGCCACTTTAGTCGGATCGGATTTGATGAAAAGGGTCCTTATGAAGGGTAAATAGAAATTGGCATATCACGTTGTGGTTTTGGCGTAGGTAAGAAACGTTCTTACTAGAAACCTATAGCAGCCACGTAAAACTTGCAACAACAATTAGAGGGCGTCTAACTTCACTACAAAAAAAAGACACATCCGTGACATTTTGGGCCGAACGGATTTTTTTTCTGTCATACATATGACACTTCTATGACGATAATTGTGACAAAACCCGGTATCATCATAGATGTGGTGGGCTCCTACTTCTATGACAAAAAATCATGACAGAAAATGGGCTTTTTGTCCTGGGCGGGCCGGAGACGCAGCTGCATGACATTCTTTGGGCCGTCCATGACGGAAAAACCGTGGTAGAAGCGAGGCGGAGGAAATTTTTTGGGAGTTCCCGGTTACGGTGGGAGGTCGGGGGCCGAGCGATGCGCGTTTCTCTCGTATACGTACGCGCGCGTGTGCGAGGCGTTGGCTCTAACTGAACCCGAGCGAGGCGTTGGACTCTAACTGAACCCGAGCGATTGCACTGCAGGTTACGCGTTACTGAACCCGAGCGTTCGATCGATGGCTGCTAACTGAACCCAATCGAGCGATTCCTTCGCTACTGCTGCTAACTAAAGCCGATCGATGGGATGAACAGTGAGCGTTGCCGGGGGGTTTGGATGAACAGTGAGCGGTGGCGTTGCCTCTGGATGAACAGGACCCCGTGGTGTGGTGAAGGGCTGGATGAACAGTAGACGGTGGAGGGGTGCCTGTGGAGGGGTAGATGAACAGGACCCCGTGGTGTGGAGGGCTGGATGAACAGTAGCCGGTGGAGGGGTGGTTGAACAGGACCCCG
>NC_041386.1:453633254-453642581 GCF_002162155.2 Triticum dicoccoides | reverse complement strand
ACTGTAGTGCTCCAACACAAGTCTGTTTCCTCCGTTTTGCGGTACGCCACACCCCTCCCGATCAACATGACCCCCGTTTCGACCGTAGGAGGTCCGTTTTCGCCGTTTTGCGGTACGCCACACCCCTCCCGATCAACAGGAACCCCGTTTCGACCGTAGGAGGTCCGTTTCCTCCGTTTTGCGGTAAGCCACACCCCTCCCGATGAACATGATCCCGTTTTTAACGTGGCCGGTCGAACACAAGGCCGTTTCCTCCGTTCTGCGGTACGCCAGGCCTCGTTTCCATCGCCTGTTCCGTCCAAGCCCTCCCGATGAACACGACACATTCCGTTGCCTCCCCATGAACACGACGCATTCCGTTGCCTCCCCATGAACACGACGACGACGCTGTTTCTCCGTTCCAACCCAGCCATGTACACGAGCCCTGGTCGTACGTATGCGCGAGTAGGCGTTCGAGACCCCGCCCGTATGTACACATACGTGGCCATATTTTCTTTCTTGCACCCTGGTTGTTGTACGTACGTGTACATGCTACGTGCGCGCCTCTACTACAACATGTGCGCACCTCTACTACGACACGTGCGCGCCTCTACATCGACCAGTATATATGTACGTATACGTTCGCGACCAGAATGACAATGCTACGTACGCTTCGACCAGGTGGGTCCCGACTGTCAGGCACTTCCTTGCCTGCGAAGATGTAGCTGGTGGGTCCCAGCAGTCAGGGGGCAAATCATTTTGTTTTTTGCCCGAACGCACTTCCTTGCGTGCGAAGGTGTAGCTGGTGGGTCCCAGCAGTCAGGGGGAAACGTTTTTTTCAAGAAATACGGTGGCCCGTCCGGTGGGTCCCCGCTGTCAGGTGGAGGAATAATTATTTTGCACGTAATAAGGAGGCACTTCCTTGCTGCGGCCGTGGACCCAACTGTCAGTCTCTCCACGTACAGTCCACGTCCGATAGAAGTCGTTTCTTGACCACGTTGACCACGCCGCGCCGAGAGCACCAGGGCGGTGGACGACGGCGAGGCCTAGTAAGGGGACGACGGGGAGCCGGGGAAGACGCACCAGTGGAAGCCCGCGCGGAGAGGAGTACGAGGGTTCACTTGTTCGGCTGCAGTGTGAGGCTGCCATCGCTGCAGGACCTGGTCAGTGGTGGGAATAGTAGGGGGCGGTGAGGCCTCCGCGGCAGTACATCCGGCCACGGGAGGCAGGAGCATGCGGCACGACCGGCGCTGCTTTGGGCGGCTGGAGCAAGAAGACCAGAGGTTGAAGAAGCACTACGGCTATTGGATAGACATCGTACGGTCACTGCAGCTAGAATCGTTCATATTGACTAAAGTTGACAAAGGCCCTCGTCCCATTCAACTTAGTAGGCCCATAAGTCAACCTCCCACCATGATGGGTCCCATCTAGCAGGGGGGAGTATTCATTTTTTTGTGCGAAATAAGGAGGCACTTCCGATGGGTCCGAGCTGGCAGCGGGGGGAATGTTTTTTTCACGAAATACGCTGGCCCATCCGGTGGGTCCGAGCAGTCAGGGAGGAAACGTTTTTTTAGCGAAATAAGGTGGCCCGTCCGATGGGTCCCTACTGTAAGGTGGAGGAATAATTATTTTGCGCGTAATAAGGAGGCACTTCCTTGCGGCCGCCTGGACCCAGATGTCAGCCTCTCCACGTACAGTACTCTTCCGATGGAAGTCGGTCATTGACCATGTTGACCACGCCACGCTGAGAGCACCAGGGCGGTGGTCTGGACGACGGGGAGGCCTAGGAAGGGGACGACGCGGAGTCGGGAAAGACGCAACAGTGGAAGCCCGCACAAAGAGGAGTACGAGGGTTCACTGGTTCGGCTACGGTGTGAGGTTGCCATTGCCGCAGAATAATAGGGGGTGTGGGTGAGTGGAGGGATGACCTGGCCAGCGGTGGGAGTAGTATGGGGCGGTGAGGCCTCCGCGGCAGCACAGCCGGTCACGGGAGGCAGGAGCAGGTGGCACGACCGGCGCTGCTTTGGGCGGCTGGACCAAGAAGACCAGAGGTTGAAGAAGCACTACGGCCGTTGGATGGACATCGTACGGTCACTGAAGTTAGACACGTTTATTATTGACTAAGTTGACAAAGCCCTTGGTACGCTCCAACTTAGTAGACCCATAGGTCAGCATCCGAAATGGCGCACCCCAGATGTGAGAGGAAGGAATCATTTTTTGGGCGGCCGAAGCTAAGAATATCCGAGATTGAAGAAGAAGCACGACATCCGTTGGATAGACATCCAACGGCCACTGCTGCTAGTGTTGTCATTTTACAAATATCTATGTCTCCATTTTGAACATTTTCACGAATGGAGTTGAAGTGACGCTTGATATGCCTGGTCTTCCTGTGAAACCTGGGCTCCTTGGCAAGGGCAATAGCTCCAGTGTTGTCACAGAAGAGAGTCATCGGGCCCGACGCATTGGGAGTAACTTCTAGGTCGGTAATGAACTCCTTTATCCAGATTGCTTTTTGTGCTGCCTCCGAGGCTGCCATGTACTCCGCTTCACATGTACTCCAAAAGCGTCATGGCGGGATCTACATGTGAAGCGGAGTACATGGCAGCCTCGGAGGCAGCACAAGAAGCAATCTGGATAAAGGAGTTCATTACCGACCTAGGAGTTATTCCCAATGCGTCGGGCCCGATGACTCTCTTCTATGACAACACTGGAGCTATTGCCCTTACCAAGGAGCCCAGGTTTCACAGGAAGACCAGGCATATCAAGCGTCGCTTCAACTTCATTCGTGAAAATGTTCAAAATGGAGACATAGATATTTGTAAAGTGCATACGGACCTGAATGTCGCAGATCTGTTGACTAAACCTCTTCCTCGAGCAAAACATGATCAACACCAGAACTCTATGGGTGTTCGATTCATCACAATGTAACTAGATTATTGACTCTAGTGCAAGTGGGAGACTGTTGGAAATATGCCCTAGAGGCAATAATAAAATAGTTATTATTATATTTCCTTGTTCATGATAATTGTTTATTGTTCATGCTATAATTGTGTTATCCGGAAATCGTAATACATGTGTGAATACATAGACCACAACATGTCCCTAGTGAGCCTCTAGTTGACTAGCTCGTTGATCAATAGATGGTTACGGTTTCCTGACCATGGACATTGGATGTCATTGATAACGGGATCACATCATCAGGAGAATGATGTGATGGACAAGACCCAATCCTAAGCATAGAACAAGATCGTGTAGTTCGTCTGCTAGAGCTTTTCTGAATGTCAAGTATCATTTCCTTAGACCATGAGATTGTGCAACTCCCGGATACCGTAGGAGTGCTTTGGGTGTACCAAACGTCACAACATAACTGGGTGACTATAAAGGTGCACTACGGGTATCTCCGAAAGTGTGTGTTGGGTTGGCACGAATCGAGACTGGGATTTGTCACTCCGTATGACGGAGAGGTATATTTGGGCCCACTCGGTAAGACATCATGGTAATGATCTCAATGTGACTAAGGGTTGGTCACGGGATGATGTGTCACGGAACGAGTAAAGTGACTTGCCGGTAACGAGATTGAACGAGGTATTGGGATACCGACGATCGAATCTCGGGCAAGTAACGTACCGATTGACAAAGAGAATTGTATACGGGATTGCTTGAATCCTCGACATCGTGGTTCATCCGATGAGATCATCATGGAACATGTGGGAGCCAACATGGGTATCCAGATCCCACTGTTGGTTATTGGCCGGAGAGTTGTCTCGGTCATATCTGCATGGTTCCCGAACCCGTAGGGTCTACACACTTAAGGTTCGATGATGCTAGGGTTATTAGGAAGACTTGTATGTGATTACCGAATATTGTTCGGAGTCCTGGATGAGATCCCGGATGTCACGAGGAGTTCCGAATTGGTCCGGAGGTGAAAATTTATATATAGGAAGTTGTCATACGGTCACCGAAAAGGTTCGGGGGCATATCGGTATTGTACCGGGGCCACCGGAGGGGTTTTGGGGGTCCACCGGAAGGGGCCACCTCTCTCGGAGGGCCTCATGGGCCGTAAAGGAAAGGGAACCAGCCCCAAGTGGGCTGGGCGCATCCCCCCCTTGGGCCCATGCGCCTAGGGTTAGGAGGAAACCCTAGAGGGGGCGCCCCCTTGCTTGGGGGGCAAGCCACCCCCTTGGCGGCCCCCCTCTAGATCTCATCTAGAGGGGGCCGGCCCCCTTCCTCCTTCCCCTATAAATAGAGGGGCAAGGGGAGGGCTGCATAACACATCAAAGGCGCAACCCCTCCCCTCCCCAACACCTCTCCTCCTCCGTTAAGAGCTTGTCGAAGCCCTGCGGAGTACTGCCGCTCCACCATCACCACGCCGTCGTGTAGTTGTTGGAGCTCTCTTCCTCAACCTATCCCTCCTCCTTGCTGGATCAAGGTGCGGGAGACGTCTCTACTCCGTACGTGTGTTGAACGCGGAGGTGCCGTCTGTTCAGCGCTAGGATCATCGATGATTTGGATCACGACGAGTACGACTCCATCAACCCCGTTCTCTTGAACGCTTCCGCTCGCGATCTACAAGGGTATGTAGATGCGCTCCTCTCCCTCTCGTTGCTAGATGACTTCATAGATTGATCTTGGTGATGCGTAGAAAATTTTAAATTTTTCTTCGATCCCCTACACTCTGAACGTGTCTTGACGACTTCATGTTATCCTTTGAGCTGCTCACTTTCGTGATTATAGTTTGATTGTCGCAGTTCATAAGGATACCTGGTACAGGTTTCTCAACAACTGACAAGTCATTCAAGAGCCAACGAAGCCAATCTGCTTCGACCGTAGTTGTATCTAGTGCTGTGAGTTCTGCTTCCATTGTTGACCTCGTTAAGATGGTCTGCTTGCAAGACTTCCAAGAAACAGCGCCACCTCCATGAGTGAATACATGTCAGCTCGTGGCCTTTATCTCATCAGCATCTAAGATCCAGTTTGAGTTACTATACCCTTCAAGCACCTTTGGGTGTCCAGTGTAGTGAATTCCAAAATTAGCAGTGCCTTTCAAATAAAGCAAAACTCTCTGTCAGGGATATACCTCGCGATATGACCCGGCCGGATATATGACCCGGCCGGACTTAGCGTTTCATTGGTAACCCGCCAGAGGATTGACGACTCACGTGTCTGGCGGTTCACTAGTGTGACGACTCACGAGCCTGAAGACTCATTAGCGACCCGGCGGGTATCTCAGATGGATGACAAGGCCCAAGGCTCAGAAGGCCGGCTCATGTTATGATGGGTCGGCTTAAGAGGAAAGGCGTAAGAAATATTCTTCTACAAAGGAAGCAAGACTAGGACTCCACTTGTAATAGAGTAATCCTGTCCCTTCAACATATATAAGGAGGCGCAGGGCACCCCAAGAGAGAGAGAAAATAATGGTTAGGACTAGACACAACTAGGAGAGCTGGTTTACGGCGACTCCCTCGTGATGATAATGAGAACTAGCCACAAACAGCATGTAGGGTTTTTACCGGATGATGTTCCCTGGAGCCCGAAGCTGTCTAAAATCCTTGTCTTGTGTTGCGTCTCTCGATCCCAACCAACCCCGTCCAAGCTACCACATAGATGCGTTGGCTTCACGACTAAGTCCTCACACTAGGACATCTGCCGTTACAATTCCACGACAGTTCACGCCCACCGTGGGGCTCGCGCACGGCGGTGTTGAGTTTTTGGAGAAAGCCCTTACAAGAATTGAGAAGTTCCCAATCAGCCGGCACGCAGGTTGAGCACAAGAGAGATTAGGATTTTGCTGATCGATCCGTCAAGACGATTCCGCCGAGATCAACAGAATTTTTTTCCCCGAAGACAACGTATGGTCTATCAAAACCATCCGACTCTGCTACAGATTCAGTGTCCGGATCCAATTGCTGCTGTGTCGACCGGTGGGCTGATCCACTGTGTTCCTGCGGTTGTCGTTGACCAGCTGCACTGTTATTGGCATAATTGAAGGGAAGGTTCCAGTGGGCAATGGTGGAACGCAGTCAAACACAAAATCGAAAATCAATCATGACTGGGACGGATTGGTCAAGCCGGCCACGACTTGGAAAAGGACCCAGGCGTGAGCATGGACTCAGACGACTCTTGCTGCACCTTGGTCAAACACAAAATCGGAAATCAAGCATGACTGGGACAGATTTTTTAAAGGTCTGACTGAGACGGATTGGTCAAGCCGTCGCCTGCTCAAAGCTGCCGCCGTCCGAACCGCCCGCCACCGTCGCTGTGTCTTGCTCTGGCCTTGAGCCGCCCGCGTCTGTTATGAGTCACCGTCGCCGTGCCTTCGCTCCGGCCTTGAGCCGCCTCCCAGGCCGCTCGCCTCTGCTGTAGCCCAAGATAAGAAGAGCCGGCATGAAATACTCTTGGACAAAGCTAGCGCATTCAACGTTTGTAATCAAAAGTGTGACTAACTTTGGAGCTGGCAATACGAGGTGGCACGTTATCCATCAAACCGCCTAAATCGCCGATCACAGAAAACGCGAACACGTAATCATCTGCCATGCTTGTGCCATTATGTGTGACCGTGTACACGCTCTTCAACTCTCAAGGCATCAGTATACGTTATTTGCTGCTACTTCCTGACACAAAGACGGAAGGAAAAGTACTATTTCAAATAGTAGTCCACGGGATCAACATTTGCTGCTACTATCCCACACAAGATACATCAGAAGGTCACGATTTGCAGAAGGACTAGGACGTGAATCACAGCTGCCGTCGTCCGAGTTGTGGCCCTCGCCTGAGTTGCCGGTTGCCATCAAAGACAGCAGCGGGAGAGCCAGCGCCTCATCAACCGCGTGCCGCTGTCACTGCGAATCGCCAGTGCGCCTCGTCTGAAGCCACGGCTCCGATCAGCTGCTCCTACCGCCGAGTCAAGCCGCCGCCGGCGGCTTTAACTTCTACCATCGCTACGCTGGGCCGACCTTTCATCTGTCTGAAGCTGCAACAGTGCGACGCTGCGGCAACGGTAACCCGCCTCGCTACAGGCTTTGACCCGGCCCCGCCGTCGCCTCCTCTGTTGTAAGCCGCAAGACAAGCCGTCCGGTTCAACCAAGTCGCCGGCGACCTCATTTCCTCCTACATTGAGTCACCCCGACCATAGCTGACCTCTACTTCCACTGTGGTTCAGCTACGAACCGCCGCCGCCTACCGACCCGCTTTCCTTGAGCTGGTTCTGCCGCCGGTTCCGTCGCTGCGGTTGTGAGCCGGCCACACCTCTGTTACCACAGTCAAGCCTTATACGCCTCCTCGTTCCCGCAGCTGCCTTTGTTACTGCGGTCTCGGCGACTTTCTGCCGCGGCTCACTTCTACCGCGCCAACCTACCCAAGGGCCCCCTACGGATACGCTTCACCAGCTGATGTGGCTGTTTGCCCATTTGGATACCAAAAAAGGGATGAAAAGACAGGCAGGGCACTATTGTTTTATTATTTAAAGTAACGAGGAGACAAAATCTGCCCAGAATCACGTCAAAGATGCCACGCAATTTGACTTAGCGCGGGGCTGCTGGATGCTGTCCATAATTTCAATTATGGATCTATCTGCGTATTAAAACTTGTCTGCTCCGTCTTTGTTTATTCAACAAAAAATATCAGGTGATATCATCTACGTCTATTTTTGTATTGGCACATATTATTTTGGTCAAAAGAACAATTACTTTGGTTTATTTTGACATGTAGGATAATTATCCATTATAAAAGGTGGTATTATATTATGGATACGGAACGTGCCTGTATGATTCTGCATTAGCGTTTGTCCATGTCATGCTGCTCAATGAACATGTGTAAACCGCCGTCCTTGTAGTCTGGTCTGCATCAACATATGGTCGACTCACCCGTCCGCACTGGCTTACAACACAGTGGCTGACTTGTTTGTCTGTGCCGCCTCTGATGCTGCGGTCGTCTTTACCGGCCGACTCCCACGTCTACATCAACACACCGGGTTGCACCTGTCTGCATGAGCTGTTTAATTGAGTATGAGCAAGTCACTACTTGGATAGCCCGGTTTTTCTTCCAATAAATTGGAGGTAAATTATCATGCAGTACCAACCGCCGTCTGCACTGGATGGCTTAATGGGCAGGCGCACAAGTCGCCGCCATTATAGTTTGGTTAACTTCAAACAGCCAGTTGGAAGGAACTATTGACCGGGTTGCTGACAAGGCTCATACGTGATCATTTATAACCCGCCGCAGTCACCTCAACCTTCTGTGGATTCACATCGCATTATCAACGCCAACAATACACCTCTTATGCTATGATCAAATATGGAGAATCTCAAGCCAACTCTTTGAGCTGTCTTAAGACTAGGGGGTTATGATGACATGACTCAGTAAATGACTAACAGTTTAAAGCAAGTCAAGAACTCCGGGTCAGTGGAGGGAAGATAACCCGATCCCGGAGGCTGCTGTTATATTGATGAAAACTTAAAAGACCGTCAGAAAATTTCCGTCTCAAAATGAAGATTCCGGTTTAAAATCCAGTTCAAGGAAATATGTCTCCCACAAAGCTTTGAAGCTTTCAATATCCGGTTTAAAATTCTGGCTCAAGAAGAATTTATCTCTCGCAAAGTTCGAGTTCTCAGAAAAGATTAAAGGTTGCCAAAGAGAACTTGCTGCTATGATGCACTGTTCAAACATTGGTATCCTCCCTTATTGGCTTATCATATCATTGGTCACTTGGGGTGTAACACCCTGGATATGATTTTCCCAATATGTACTCCAACTCTTGCCATTTCCAGCGTTAAGTTATTTTATTTTCTCGGGTTTGGGTTTTTGTCTCCATGTGTTGTTATCGTTGTCATGCATCTCATATTATGTCATCATGTGCATTGCATTTGCATACGTGTTTATCTCATGCATTCGAGCATTTTCTCCGTTGTCCGTTTTGCATTCCGGCGCTCCGTTCTCCTCCGGTGGTCATTTCTATCTTCCTTTCGTGTGTGGGGATTAAACATTTCCGGATTAGACCGAGACTTGCCAAGCGGCCTTGTTTTACTACCGGTAGACCGCCTGTCAAGTTTCATACCATTTGGACTTCGTTTGATGCTCCAACGGTTAACCGAGGGACCAAAAATGCCTCGTGTGTGTTGCAGCCCAACACCCCTCCATTTTGACCCAAAACCCACCAAAACCCTCTCCATCATCTAGAGCGTTCGATCATGATCGCGTGGCCGAAAACCGCACCTCATGTGGACTCTCCTAGCTTCCTCTATGCCTATTTAAAGACCCCCCCCCTTTGAAAATCCCGGGTCTCCTCTTTCCCCTAACCCTAAATCTACTCGCGCCGCGCCGGACACGTCCGATTCTGGCCGGACGCATCGC
>NC_041386.1:453581011-453633079 GCF_002162155.2 Triticum dicoccoides | reverse complement strand
GCCGACACCGCGCCGGCGCCGCCTCGTCCGCCTCGACACCGGCGACTGCCGCCTTCTCGCCTCCCCGCCCGGATCCGGCCGCCCCGACGTCTCCGACGAGTTCTCCCTCAACGCCGGCGAGAAATCCGGCCATCCTCGTAAAACGCGCCAGATCTGGATCTGAGATCCACCTCGGTTGACTTTTGCCCCGAAACCCTAACTTTTTGTCTATGTTCATCGCATCGTAACTCCTCATCCGTAACTCCGTTTTGGGCATATAGCATATCAAAATATTCGTCTCAGAGAGTACATCGTTTCATCTCATTGCATCACTTTCATTTGAGTTCATCTTGATGCCCGAAATGTTGTTAGAAGAGTGCTATTTGAGATAATTGTCAGATCTACTGCTCCAATTAGATATTTGTCATTTTTGCCATGATTATTGTGTGCATGATATGCCCCTAAGCTCTTCATGAGTTTTGTTATATGTTTTGCCATCTATCCAGAGGTGCAACCCATGTATTTTTGTGATGTGCGTGGTGACTAGCACAAGCTTGCAAAGTGGAGCATTCGTTAATGCTGGTTTCAGGGACTTAGCATTTCCACTAAGTCCTTGATCTGTTTATCTCAATATGCCATATGTTCATGTTGTTTCCTAGCGATCCGTGCCTCTTTTGAGGATGATCAGTAAGGATGTTTTGTTAATCTTGTAGTGATCTATCCATACATGTCTTTGTTTGCAATTATGAAGCACCCTAGCTTGAGTCAATCGATCTCTACTTTTGTCATTTCGTGAATCTGGGCAGATTGTCTACTTGTTAGCAATTTTGCCGAGGATGTTGTAGTTGACCCGTGCATGCTATGTTATTGTTCTTGCCATGTATAGTTTGTATTTTGTGTATTCTTGATGGGTGTATGCTTAGATTATCATGACTTGCTCTGTAGTGAGTGCATCGAGCTCGTAAACATGCCTACTTGATATCTGTTTCAGCATGCTCCAGTTTTCACTAAGTCTGAGAACTGATTATGTTTTTGCCATGTTCACATGCTTGCAATTGTATTTTTTGATCCCTTTTGGCTCAAGGTCACTAAGGGACTTTTGTTAAGCTCTTTGAGTAGCTACATGTCATGCTTTACTTTGCCATGTTCAGGTCCTCTAGCATATAGTTTTTCATGCTCCAAAGTGTGCTATCTGATCTGAAATTCCAGACAAGTGTTAATTTCACTAAGTCTGAGATCTGTTTGCCAAATGCATTTTTGCCATGCTTGTTTGAACCTGTTAATGGATGAATTGGACGTAGCTCAGTTCTACTCTTTTGTTAAGCATCATGAATGGATCCCTGCCATGTATTTTTATGCCATGTTTGGGTGCTGTAGCATGTTCATATTGTTGCATTTAGATGGCTACTTGCTGTAAATCGCAGAACGTGGTCATATTTGAATTGCTTGCCATTTCCAAACCGTAACTCCGATTCCGGCGTTCTTTATATCGTTTTCAAGCGATTTCATCTCATCTTTCCAGTGGCACACTTGGATTTCCAAGTTGAGGCCAGGTTCATGCATTCCTTATCAAATCTTGCATATGCATCGCATATTGCATCCCGCATAGCATACCATCTTTGCATCATATTGTTTGAGCTTTGCACATGGTTGATTGTGCTCCGTTTTCTTGTTTGTCTTGTTTGGGTAGAGCCGGGAGACGAGTTCGCTAACGAGGAGCCCATTGAGTTTGCTTTCGAGGATCCAGTCAACTCTGACAACTTTGCAGGCAAGATGATCATACCCTCGAAATCACTACTATCTTTGCTTTGCTAGATGCTCGCTCTTTTGCTATGCCTATGCTACGATGCCTACCACTTGCTTATCATGCCTCCTAAATTGCCATGTAAAACCTCTAACCCACCTTGTCCTAGCAAACCGTTGATTGGCTATGTTACCGCTTTGCTCAGCCCCTCTTATAGCATTACTAGTTGTAGGTGAAGATTGGAGACCGTTCCTTGTTGGAACATTATTTACTTGTTGGGATATCATTATATTGCCATGTTATCTTAATGCATCTATATACTTGGTAAAGGGTGGAAGGCTCGGCCTCTCGCCTAGTGTTTTGTTCCACTCTTGCCGCCCTTGTTTCCGTCATATCGGTGTTATGTTCCCGGATTTTTGCGTTCCTTATGCGGTTGGGTGATAATGGGAACCCCTTGATAGTTCGCCTTGATTAAAGCTTTTCCAGCAATGCCTAACCTTGGTTTTACCATTTGCCACCTAGCCCTTTTTCCCTTGGGTTTTCGGAGCCCGAGGGTCATCTTATTTTAAACCCCCCCGGGCCAGTGCTCCTCTGAGTGTTGGTCCAACTCGTCAGCCGCTGGTGGCCACCAGGGGAAACTCTGGGCTGGCCTACCGGAAGTTAAGACAATCTAAGTGTGCCCTGAGAACGAGATATGTGCAGCTCCTATCGGGATTTGTCGGCACATTCGGGCGGTGTTGCTGGATTTGTTTTAACTTGTCGAAGTGTCTTGTAGAACCGGGATACCGAGTCTGATCGGGATGTCTCGGGAGGAGGTCTATTTCTTCGTTGACCGTGAGAGCTTGTCATGGGCTAAGTTGGGACTCCCCTGCAGGGATTTGAAATTTCGAAAGCCGTGCCCGCGGTTATGGGCAGATGGGAATTTGTTAATGTCCGGATGTAGATAACTTGAACCTTAACTTAATTAAAATGAATCAACAGTGTGAGTTACCGTGATGGTCTCTTCTCGGCGTAGTCCGGGAAGTGAACACGGTGTTGGAGTAATGCTTGCCGCAGGATGTCCTCTAGTTGCTCGTTCGCGCTTTGCCTCCTCTTCTCGCTCTCTTTTGCAAACAGGTTAGCCACCATATATGCTAGTCGCTTGCTGCAGCTCCACATATACTTACCTTGCCTTACCTATGAGCTTAAATAGTCTTGATCGCGAGGGTGCGAGATTGCTGAGTCCCTGTGGCTCACAGATTACTTCCAAACCAGATGCAGGGCCTGATGATTCCATTCCAGATGACGCGCTTGAGCTCAAGTGGGAGTTCGACAAGGACTCACGCCGTTACTACGTGTCTTTTCCTGATGATCAGTAGTGGTGCCCAGTTGGGGGGATCGGGACCGTGTCGCATGTTGGGTTATCTTTTATTTTGGCGCCGTAGTCGGCCCATGAGTGTTTGATTGATGTAATGCTATTTATGTACTTTGATTGACGTGGCGAGTGTAAGCCAACTATGTATCTCCCCTTTTATTATCTACATTACATGGGATGTTGTGAAGATTGCCTAACTTGCGACATTGCTTTCAATGCGGTTATGTCTCTAAGTCGTGCCTTGACATGTGGGAGCTATAGCCGCATCGAGGGCGTTACATGGGGGCTTTCTGCTCATTGAGCATAGCTATGACTACCCTCTTGATCCGGCTATCAAGCCCATATCATAAGAGCACAGCTCTGGTTACTTCGGTAATCGAGCTATCAAGCCCATATTATAAGAGCACAACTCTGGTTACTTCGGTAATCCGGCTATTAAGCCCATATCATAAGAGCACAACTCTGGTTACTTCGGTAATCCAGCTATCAAGCCCATATTATAAGAGCATAGCTCTGGTTACTTTGGTAATCCGGCTATCAAGCCCATATCATAAGAGCACAGCTCTGGTTACTTCGGTAATTCGGCTATCAAGCCCATATTATAAGAGCACAACTCTGGTTACTTAGGTAATCCGGCTACCAAGCCCATGTCATAAGAGCACAGCTCTGGTTACTTCGGTAATCCAGCTATCAAGCCCATATCATAAGAGCACAGCTCTGGTTACTTCGGTAATCCAGCTATCAAGCCCATATTATAAGAGCACAGCTCTGGTTACCTCGGTAATCCGGCTATCAAGCCCATATTATAAGAGCAAAACTCTGGTTACTTTGGTAATCCGGCTATCAAGCCAGTATTATAATTTCATAAGAGCATAGCTCTGATTACCTTGGTAATCCGGCTATCAATCCAATATTATAACTTCATATGAGCATAGCTCTGACCTACTTGGAGGTTTAATGCCCGGGTTAAAGGGACCAAAGAGAGTCTGTTGCACAACACAACTCAAACATAGGTACCCGACCTTGATGGTTCAAAATATATCCCTTGGGGGCTCCCTGATTCACAGAACATAGCGTTGATAACCCCTTCTTGGTTTGAAACGTCGGTATATTTTGGATTGTGCCATTGGAATCATGCGCTTCTAAATCATTGGATGTGGCAATGTAAGCCGGCAGTATGAGCCAATTCTACAGATAAAGTATACAAATCTTTAATAGCCAAACTTGGCTAGATTTTCATTATGATATTGAATGATTGAGGTTTTCTTACCGGATTATATTATTCAAATCTTGAATAGCCAACATGGCTGGATTTTTATTATGGTTATCAATAACCAGTATTATGATTGAGGTTTTCAAAGTCGCTTCAGCGCAATGGTTATTATTTCTTTATCAATGGATATGATTTATTCTACAATGGAAGGAATAGTCCTGAGTCATTGCAGGCTTACGACCCGACACTTGGGGGCTACATCATTCAAGTTGAGATGACATAAAATATGCAAGTCTCATGTTGCTGCAAGCATGCACCATGACACTTGCGGGCTAATGCAAAGTCATTTTTACCGGCCTTATTGAAGAACCGACTCATCACATCATAATGAGCCGGCCCTTGGGGGCTACCAATTGCTCATGTAAAAAATTTAAGGTACACAAGTCTTAATCCATTATATTGAAGGATCCACTGCTTAGTTGGGAAAGCACAAAGCTCTTAACCTTGTGGACGTGGGTTCAAGCCCCATGATGGGGGTTACATCATATGATGTTATTTTCAATGAAGTATATATAAAGTCCCAGCTTAGTATTATCTTACTGAGCCGGCCCTTGGAGGCTACATGTCGCTGCTCAAGTATACATGATTATATTTATAAAGTCCCTGCTCATTATTGCATAATGACCCGACCCTTGGGGGCTACATTGGTTGAAGTTTTTATGAGCACAAGGCAATTACAAGTCCTAGGTTGCTGCAAGCATGACAACCGGGCACTTGGGGGATACATATATGGAATATTCAGTTTTGACTAATGATTGAAATGAACAACCTGGATTTCTTCAAGGTTGCAGCATTTATATTGAAGCAAAGTCTTAAGTTATCACTGTGCATATAAAGGAGGAAAGTTTTCAAATTCTCAATTTTAAGGAAGTCAAGGAGATTAATTGCGTGACCCAGTGTTGGCAACAATCATAACCCAGAGTCATCAGTTTTTATAACCCAGTAACTTTGGCAATGATAAACCGGCAAGTCCTACATCTTCAAGCCGACTGAATGTCAGTTGAAATATTTGAAGACCAATATTTTTATCAAGTCAGAGCATTGAAGGCCGACTCAAATGGTTTTTTATTTACAATAATTCTTCTACAAGCAAGTTGATTATGAAGCCGGCCTATTGACCCGGATTTTCTAGAAGGAGGAAATGACAAGGACTTAAGGATGATCAGGTGCCGGCTTACAAGAATATTTAACCCGGACCACAACCTATCAAATTTGTTCTTGTGTTTATGTTGCAGATCAGTTTAACATGGATAAATCCAAATTAAACTAGGGGCTAATGTCGGGGATATACCCCGCGATATGACCCGGCTGGATATATGACCCGACCGGACTTAGCGTTTCATTGGTAACCCGCCAGAGGATTGGCGACTCACATGTCTGGCGGTTCACTGGTGTGACGACTCACGAGCCTGAAGACTCATTAGTGAACCGGCGGGTATCTCAGATGGATGACAAGGCCCAAGGCCTAGAAGGTCGGCTCATGTTATGATGGGCCGACTTAAGAGGAAAGGCATAAGGAATATTCTTCTACAAAGGAAGCAAGACTAGGACTCCACTTGTAATAGAGTAATCCTAATCCTAATAGGACTACTCATGTAACCCGCCCCTTCAACATATATAAGGAGGGGCAGGGCACCCCAAGAGGGAGAGAAAATAATGGTTAATACTAGACACAACTAGGAGAGCCGGTTTACGGCGACTCCCTCGTGATGATAATGAGACCTAGCCACAAACAGCATGTAGGGTTTTTACCGGATGATGTTTCCCGGGGCCCGAAGCTGTCTAAAACCCTTGTATTGTGTCGCGTCTCTCGATTCCGACCAACCCCGTTCAAGCTACCACATAGATGCATTGGCCTCACGACTAAGTCCTCACACTAGGACATCTGCCGTTACAATTCCACGACACTCTCTCTAGAACTTTCCAATGCACATCTCCTGGTTTTGAGACAAACCAACTCAGTTTGCTAACAGCAAAAGAGATGTCAGGTCTTGTAGCACTGGCTAAGTACATAAGCGAGCCAATAATCTGAGAATATTTCAATTGATCTCTAGCAATTCTTCGATTCTTTCGAAATAACACACTCACATCATATGGTGTTGGAGAGGGCTTGCAGTCACTATAGCCAAAGCGACTCAAGATCTTTTCCACATAGTGAGATTGAAGCAATGTAATCCCACCATCACCGTCTCTCAGCAACTTGATGTTCAGAATGACATCAACCACTCCTAAATCCTTCATCTCAAAACAACGAGATAGGAAATCCTTGACCTCCTTAATAACATTCAGATTTGTTTCGAAAATCAGTATGTCATCAACATACAAGCAAAGGATAACTCCCTTGCCCCCACCATGGCGATAGTACACACATTTGTCAGCTTCGTTTACAACAAAGCTTGCAGCTGTTAAAGTTCTTTCAAACTTCTCATGCCACTGTTTGGGTGCTTGCTTGAGTCCATACAAATACTTCAGCAACTTGCACACTTTTCCTTCCTGGCCATCTAGTACAAACCCATCTGGTTGTTTCATATAAATTTCCTCGTCCAACTCTCCATTTAGAAAAGCAGTCTTAACATCCATTTGATAAATGGGAAGACCATGTGAGGCAGCTAGTGAAAGTAGAACTCGAATAGTGGTCAGTCGAGCCACATGTGAGTAAGTACCAAAGAAGTCTTCACATTCCTTTTGGGTATAACCCTTAGCCACGAGCCAAGCCTTGTACTTTTGAATAGTACCATCAGGCCTAAGCTTCTTCTTGAATACCCATTTGCATCCTATAGGTTTGCACCCATAAGGACAATCAGTTATCTCCCAAGTTTCATTCGCCGAGATGGAATCCATCTCACTACGAACCGCTTCCTTCCAGAAGTCAGCATCTTCAGATGCATAGGCCTCTGAAATAGAACTCGGAGTGTAATCTATGAGATACACAAGAAAATCATCACCAAAGGACTTTGCAGTCCTCTTTCACTTGCTCCTAATAGGAACTTCATTGTTCTCCTCCACAGGATTTTCAAAGTGTTCCATCGAAATGGCAGGTTCAGTAATTGTAACTGATTCCTGATTCGATGAACTAGGCATCTCCTGATTAGATGAGGTAGCCATATCCTTCATGGGAAAGATATCTTCAAAGAAAGTCGCATCATTCGACTCCATGATCGTATCGACATGCATGTCAGGTACCTCAGATTTTACAACCAAGAATATATAACCAATGCTATGAAAAGCATATCCCAGGAAAACACAATCCACGGTCTTTGGTCCAAGCTTACGCTTCTTTGGAATTGGCGCATTGACTTTCGCCAAACAACCCCAGGTTCGTAGATAAGAGAGTTTTAATCTTTTTTTCTCTCATTCCTCGAATGGAGTTATCTCTTTATTCTTTGTGGGAACTCGGTTTAGGACATGACATGCAGTCAATATCGCCTCCCCCCACCATGCCTTGGAGAGACCCGATGTGTCTAACATGGTGTTAACCAAATCAGTTAGAGTACGGTTCTTTCTTTTGGCTACCCCATTTGATTGAGGTGAATAGGGAGGTGTCCTCTCATGGATTATACCATGTTCCACACAAAAGGCATCAAATTCATTGGAACAATACTCTCCACCACGGTCGAACCTATGCCTCTTGATTTTCCGATCAAGTTGGTTTTCCACTTCATCTTTATAGATCTTGAAAAAGTTCAAAGCCTCATCCTTAGATTTCAGAAGATACACACGGCAGTATCCAGTGGAGTCGTCAATTAACGTCATGAAATATTTCTTTCCACCTTTTATCAAAACACCATTCATTTCACATAGATCTGAATGTATGAGTTCTAGTGGTGCAAGATTTCTCGTTTCCGCAGTCGTGTGAGACTTACGAGGTTGCTTAGCTTGCACACAAACTTGACACTTAGATCCCTTGACAGTGGTGAAACTAGGGATTAAGTTCAATTTGGCTAGTCGCGACATGCAACCAAAGTTAACATGACAAAGACGTGAATACCACACATTTGATTCACTATTGTTGTAAATATGATGAACAACTTTATTGCAAACGTCTGATAAGGATAAACGAAAAAGGCGTCCTGACTCATAGCCTTTACCAACAAAGGTTCCATACTTGGATATTACAAATTTATTCGACTCAAAGACAAGCTTGTAGCCATCTCTACACAGAAGAGATCCGCTAACAAGATTTTTATTGACAGAGGGGACATAATGCACGTTCTTCAGCCGCACGATCTTCCGCGAAGTAAACTTCAGATCGACCGTGGCAACACCACGAACAGAAGCACTTGAACCGTTGCCCATCAGCACGGTTGAAGTCCCTGGGGTTTGATAAGACGAAAACATGGAAATATCACTGCATACATGCAAATTAGCACCCGTGTCAATCAACCAATCAGGAGAATGACATACTGAAAGAATAGTGGGAAATATACCATACCCAGCATCCTTCATGTCAGTGTCTCCAATGACAACAATAGCGGTCTTGCCGCCTTTCCCAGGATGACGCTTGTCATAGCGATTTGGGCAACTATGTAACACCCTCGATGCGGCTATATCTCCCACGTGTCGAAGCACGTGTTAGAGGCATAACCGCATTGAAAGCAATGTCGCAAGTGAGGTAATCTTCACACAACCCATGTAATACATAAGGGAAAAGAGATACATAGTTGGCTTACAATCGCCACTTCACACAATTACATGAATAAAGCATTACATACATCCAGATACACTCAAGGTCCGACTATGGAACCAAAATAAAAGAAGACTACCCCAAAAGCTACACAGATCCCTGATCGTCCCAACTGGGCTCCACTACTGATCAACTAGAACGAAACAACACAAAGGACAAGATCTTCATCGAGCTCCTCCTTGAGCTTGGTTGCGTCACCTGCTCGGTAACATCGGCACCTGCAAACTGGTTTTGGAAGTAACTATGAGTCACGGGGACTCAGCAATCTCACACCCTCGCGATCAAGACTATTTAAGCTTATAGGTAGGGTAAAGGTATGATGTGGAGCTGCAGCAAGCGACTAGCATATATGGTGGCTAACATACGCAAATGAGAGCGAGAAGAGAAGGCAAAGCACGTTCGAGAAATCTATGATCAAGAAGTGATCCTAAAACAACCTACATCAAACATAACTCCAACGCCGTGTTCACTTCCCGGACTCTGCCGAGAAGAGACCATCATAGCTACACACGCGGTTGATGTATTTTAATTAAGGTCATCTTCAGGTTTTCTACAAACGGACATTAACAAATTCCCATCTGCCCATAACCGCGGGCACGGCTTTCGAAAGATCAAATCCCTGCAGGGGTGTCCCAACTTAGCCCATCACAAGATCTCACGGTCAACGAAGGATATTCCTTCTAGCGGGAAGACCCGATCAGGCTCGGAATCCCGGTTACAAGACATCCTCGACAATGGTAAAACAAGTCTAGCAAGACCACCCGTTGTGCCGACAAATCCTGATAGGAGCTGCACATATCTCGTTCTCAGGGCACACCGGATAATCTAGGCGTACGGGAGCCAACGTAACCCAAGTTGCCAAGGGACGGCCCCGCACAGTGCTCTGGGTTGGACCAACACTTAGAGAAGCACTGGCCCGGGGGGGGTTAAAATAAAGATGACCCTTGGGTTGGCCGACCCAAGGGAAAGAAGAGGCTAGGTGGCGAATGGTAAAACCAAGGTTGGGCCTTGCTGGAGGAGTTTTATTCAAGGCGAACTGTCAAGGGGTTCCCATTATAACCCAACCGCGTAAGGAACGCAAAATCCGGGAACATAACACCAATATGACAGAAACTAGGGCGGCAAGAGTGGAACAAAACACCAGGCATAAGGCCGAGCCTTCCACCCTTTACCAAGTATATAGATGCATTAATTAGATAAGCGATATTGTGATATCCCAACAAGTAAACATGTTCCAACAAGGAACAACAACTCCATGTTCCAACAAGGAACATACTTCAATCTTCACCTGCAACTAACAACGCTATAAGAGGGGCTGAGCAAAGCGGTAACATAGCGAAACAACGGTTTGCTAGGACAACGTGGGTTAGAGGCTTGGTTTAACAATATGGGAGGCATGATAAGCAAGTGGTAGGTATCGCATCATAGGCATAGCAAAAGAGCGAGCAACTAGCAAGCAAAGATAGAAGTGATTTCGAGGGTATGGTCATCTTGCCTGAGATCCCGCAAGGAAGAAGAACGAGTCCATGAAGAAGACACACGGGCGTAGTCGAACGGATCCTCACAACTCCGGAACGTAACCGAAGCTAACGAGAGAAGCAACCCGGAAAGAAGCAAGCAACATAGTAAACAACCATCCATAAGCATGGCATGATGTGCAAACAAGCATGATGAATGTCTGGTTTAAAGAAGCATGACATGGCAAAGTGCAACAAACAACACTACAAGTTAAGTGGAGATCAATATGCAACGGAGTTCCATATTGAGGAAAACACCACATGACTTATTTAGTTCTCTCTCGTTTAGGTACCCAACAATATTAAAGGTTGTTAAACATGGCAAGAGGAGAAGCATAATAAAACTAGCTAACTAGGCAAGTTTAAAAGAGGCCGGAAACATCAAACAACGATTCCGGTAAATCCTCACATGCATTTAGCAAATTAAAGCAAACAACAATTTTTAAACATATTAAATGTTGTTATCATGATGCGGATGTCATGTTCAAGTTTATGCAATTTTTGTTAAAATTTGACAAGAGCAATAAGAAGCATTTGTCACCGTGGTGTAAAGGAAAGGGGTGCCACGGCAACGTTCCGGTTCCGGTAACTCGATTGAGATACCGATGCAAAGGAGAAGCGTGCGGATGCGTGCAAAAGATGATGGGGCGCTCCCGGATACCAGGTGTCCCATGAATCGACGACGGTGTCAAACGAGGGAACATCTAACGTTCACGGGCGGATTACAACAACCAACATGCATTCGTTCCACGGATCATCGTCTCGGCGGTTATTCCTTTCGGAGCGTGCGTTATCGGAGCGGTTCGGGTCGAGCGGTGTAGTCGTAACCGTTCCGTAGATGTTCATGTCGTCGTAGCCGTTCGGATCTTGGAGCGATGGTGGTCATTCACTTGACAGTCTTGACGGATTCGAAAGGGTACTTGGCGGTCTCGGTCTCGACAATGTAGTTTTACAAGCGCGCCATCGGACTTGTCGAACCCGTACTCTTCGAGGACCGTCGTGGTACTTGGCGCCTGCGGGGTGGTGTTTGCCGAAACCAGGGGAACTTGACGAAATCTTCAACAATGGAACTTGGCGATACGCCTTGTTCGGGAGTCGTAAATGGTTCGGAGTGGTACTTGCGTCTTCACTCAGTAGTCGTTCGACCGTCCGTGCTCTTGCCGGAGGGGTATTTGGCGTTTGCGGTCCAACTCCGAGGTCATAACCGTGTAGTCGAACTCCGTCATGGTCGTCGGGGTCTTGGCGGGTTCCCCAACAACAGCGCAATGGAGGGAGACGAAGCCGCAGCGGGTGGTCAATACCCACGGCAGTTCAGGGCGTGGTGCGGGGCTGCAGGCCGTGGTGGTACTTGCCGGTCTCGTTCACGGCGTCCCTGGTCTTGAGGAGGTCCCCGAAAGAGAGCTTGGCGTCCACGGGGACATGGAGTTGCGGTCTTGGCGTCGGGCAGGGGATCGAAGCCACGAAGGACAACGAGGACTGCATGCGAGACTGCCAGCAGGAGAGGCCGGAGTTGGGCGGACAGCAAACCCGTTCCCGGCGGTGGCTTGAGGCGTCGGTGAAGGAGGCGGCCCCCGCGGCAGGTCGAAGAGTGGTCAGACGATGCAGGACGAGCACGTGCGCGGAGCAGAGGGCTCGCGGCGCGGCTCATGTGAAGCGGAGGCAACGGCGACGAGGCTCGAGCGCTTGCTCGCCGGCAACGGCCGAAGGCGAAGGTCGCCGGCGCAGGCGCATGGAGGCGGCGCGGTTGGTGGTTCGGGCAGAAGGTCATGGAGGGGCACGGCTGGCCAGGAGGAAGAGATGGGGAGCTAGCGACGAGGTTGGGCTGAGCGAGGGCGCTCACTGGCGGCGTGAGGGAGGAGATCGAGAGAGAGAGAGGGGGGGATCGAGGAGATGGGGAGGGCAGAGGCTGCGGTCGAGCGCGGAGGCCTTTCTCTCCTGGCGGTGCGAGGGAGGGAAACGAGGGAGAGGGCACGGGGTTGAGCGGGGAAGGCTAGGGTTAGGCCTGGGGATGGATGGCCTTGGGCCTTAGGAGGGAAAAGTCTGGGCCTTGGAGGCCGGTCAGCCTGGCTGGGCTGCCTCCCCCTGCTGGGCCTGGTGCTCTCTCACTCTTACACTTCTTAGAAGAAAGAGGGCGATGATGGAGAAGGGGACGTGGTCCCAGTGAGCTCTACAGCTCTTGTAATCTCTGGAAAGCCGGACGGGGTTCCACCGATGCCGCCTGTATATGTGTCTCCAAGGAAAGAGGTGAAGCGACGGAAGAAAGATGTTGGCAATAAAGGAGCCCTGTTTAAGGAGCTGTCTGATGCAGGGACACCGAGTATGGTGACAGATGGAGTGGAACGTGGCAAGGACCAGTATGATGGATCGGCGGGCTCCTCCGAGGAGTGCCGCCGGACGCAATGAGTTCATTTTGTTGGAACTGTCGCGGCGGGGGTAAAGCCGCGACAGTTCGTGAGCTTCGCGACTTTGCGAAGAAATTTACCCCTACCGTGTTGTGTATTGTTGAAACTCAAGTAAAGGGTGCACGTGTAGAAGCTTTAGCTAACACTTTGGGCTATGATAATGCCTATGCGATAGATAGTCAAGGAAGAAGTGGAGGAATAGGGATTTTTTGGAATAATATAATAAATGTTGAGATCTTGGGTGATTCTGTTTATCATATTGATGCAAAGGTGGTAGAGGAAGGGAAAGACCCATGGAGGTTGACATGCGTGTATGGCGAGGCCCAGACACAACTGAGACACCAAACATGGGATCTCCTAAAGGGGTTGGCGTCTTTTAGCAACCTCCCTTGGCTGTGTTTGGGCGATTTTAACGAAGTTTTATGTCTGGATGAACATGAGGGAGCTGCTAATCGGAGTAATGCACAAATACAAGGTTTCCGGGATGCGGTTGACGTTTGCATGTTGATGGACTTGGGCTATATGGCAGATTTTGGACCTTCGAGAAAAAAGTGACCGGGGGATCCTACACCCGCGTGAGGCTTGATAGAGCGATGGCCACAGCTGATTGGGCGGCGCTTTTCCCTATGGCCAAGGTTACAAACTTAACTTCGGCGTCCTCGGATCATGGACCAATACTCGTACAGTTTGAAGAGGTTTTACCACGCCCTAAACCGAGCTTCCGGTACGAAGTGATGTGGGAGTCACATGAATCATGGCGTGACACTATCAGCTCGGGATGGAGCGAACTGCAAGCGGATCAAGGAGTTGAGGGGATTCGCAGAAAATTGGAGCTTCTGTCAAAGAACCTCTCGGCATGGGAGGATGCAACTTTTGGAAGTGTTAGGAAGGAGATCAAGAAGGCAAAAGCGGAGCTAGAGAGGCTTCGGAGTGTTCCGTCTAGGACTGCTCCAAATCACCTTGAGCAAAAGTTGAATGAACGACTGGTTGAGCTCTATCATAGGGAGGAGTTAATGTGGAGACAAAGATCGCGCATACAGTGGCTGACTGCGGGTGATCGCAACACAAAAATTTTTCACATGAGAGCAAATATGCGGCGTAGGAAGAATATGATTCGAGCTCTACACAATGCGCTGGGTATAAGAGTAGAGGACAAGGCTGAGATGAAACAACTTGTGACAGATTTCTATAAAACCTCGTACACAACGGAAGGTGTACAGGGGGTAGATGATGTATTACAACATGTGCCTCGGAAAGTGACACCAGAGATGAATGCTTCGCTTTGCGCTCCTTACACAAATGAGGAAGTAAAGCAGGCCCTGTTTCAGATGTTTCCTACGAAGGCACCGGGGCCAGATGGTTTTCCTGCACACTTCTATCAGCGCCACTGGGACATTTGTGGGGATGAAGTAACTAAAGTGGTGCTTCGGATCGTCCGTGGAGAGGAGACTGCTGCAAGCATTAATGATACGGTACTCGTGTTGATACCCAAGGTACAAAATCCCACTCTACTTACCCAGTTTAGGCCTATCAGCCTTTGCAATGTGATTTATAAAATAGCTTCTAAAGTGGTGTCGAATAGATTGAAGTTGATATTGCCAGATATTATCTCAAAGGAGCAATCAGCCTTTGTTCCCGGGAGGTTGATCATGGATAATATTATTTGTGCGTATGAATGTTTGCACTTCATGAAGAGAAACAGATCCAAGACAAACAACTTTTATGCACTTAAGCTTGATATGATGAAGGCATATGACAGACTAGAGTGGCCTTATCTAAAGGCAATTATGGTTAAGCTTGGCTTTGCACCAGATTGGATCCATACAGTTATGAGCATGATCACTTCTGTTTCATTCTCGGTCTTGTTTAATGGAGAAAGATTAGAGAGCTTCTCACCTTCCAGGGGTATCAGGCAGGGAGATCCTATTTCCCCTTACTTATTCTTGATTGCAGCGGAGGGCCTTTCGTGCCTTTTAAAACACAGTTCTCAGTCATTAGTGCTTGGTGGCATAAAGGTGGCGCCCACGGCTCCGGTAGTGAACCACCTTTTGTTTGCAGATGACAGCCTGCTACTTTTCAAGTCTAGTGTCCAGGGGGCAAATGAGGTTTCAAACCTACTTGATGCATATTGCTTGGCTTCGGGCCAAAGGGTAAACTATGATAAATCGTCCATATTTTTCAGTAAGGGATGCCCGGAGACCCTTAGGGTGGAGATAAAGAATATACTTAATGTGCAGAATGAGTCTTTGAGTGAAAAGTATTTGGGTCTGCCGACCGATGTTGGACAGTCCAAAAATGGCACCTTCAAATATTTACGAGACAGAGTTTGGGAAAGGATAAAGGGATGGATGGAGAAACTTTTATCAGTGGCAGGAAAGGAGGTTCTCATAAAATCTGTGGCTCAAGCTTTACCAGTTTTTTCGATGTCTTGCTTCAGATTACCTCGAGGCCTTTGTGGAAGCATTACGTCACTCATTCGTCAATTTTGGTGGGGGAGCAAGAGAGGCAAGAGGAAACCATGTTGGGTAGCTTGGGATTTGATGACCCGACCGAAAAGTTTGGGAGGACTTGGCTTTCGGGATATAGAAATCTTCAACTTGGCACTTTTGTCTCGGCAAATTTGGAGATTATTGAATGATCCCTCCTCTCTTAGTGCACAAATCCTTAAAGCATCATATTTTCCACAATGTACAGTCCTTGAAGCTCAACTAGGTCCACATCCTTCTCAGGTGTGGCGATCTATACTTGATGGGAGAGATATTATCACCCAAGGAGCTATCCGGCGTATTGGTGATGGAACTACCACGAACATATGGCAACATAGTTGGATCCCAAGGGACGGAATGATGAAGCCGGTGGCCTCCTTAGTTGCTGACCCACCGCAACTGGTTTCTGATCTGATCTACCACACTAGAGCTGCGTGGCGAGAGGACTTGCTTAGACAGGTGTTCATACCCATTGATGTGGAGGCGATCTTGCAAATACCGCTCTGTACACGGCGTGTGGATGATTTCTGGGCATGGAATGATGATCCAAGGGGGCGTTTTTCTGTACGGTCAGCTTATAAGATGATTGTCAAGATCAAGATTGGGCGCGAGGCATGGCTGGAGGAAAGGGAGGATCCTTCCAACTCTGAACATGAGATGAGGGGGTGGAACTCGCTATGGAACATGTCAGTGCCACCGAAACTGCGCTTTTTCACTTGGCGTTTGGCGCAACACTCACTCCCTACGGGAGATGTCCTAAACCATCGTCATATGGCCACTACGAGTGCTTGCTCCCTATGCGGAGGGCAGGATAGCTGGCGGCATTCTTTGCTGGAGTGTAATGTGTCTAGGTGTGTGTGGGCACTTTCAGAAGCCGAGATGGTCGAGCACATGTGGGCAACCTCAGAACCTGACGCACGGCTGTGGCTCTTTGCCATGAATGACTCTCTTCCACCGGAGCAATTTCAGTTGATGATTGTTACTTTATGGGCGATTTCGAGTGCAAGACGGAAAGCTATACATGAGGATATATACCAGACTCCGTTTGCCACTGACAACTTCATCAAAGCTTACTTATCAGACATAGAGTTTTTGAAGAAGAAGAAGGAGGAAGCACATGGGATAGCAGTACCACGACCCCGTACGTGGATTCCACCACCAACAGATTACTACAAACTCAATATGGACGCGGCCGTGTCACGCCCAGGTACGTTTGGCGCAGTTGGTGTGGTTTGCAGGGATGAGAGAGGTTTGTTCATGGGAGCGTCAGCTCTCGTTTTCAGAGGACTGCACAACCCCCAAGTGCTAGAAGCACTAGCTGTTCGGGAGGCATTAGCACTTTCAGAAGATCTCTATATCAACCATTTACTTGTTGCCTCCGATTGCAAGGTGGTGGTAGATGCAATCAGACAGGGAAGCTCAGCAGAATTTGGAGCCATTGTCGAGGAAATCAAGACTAGAGCAACTACCTTTATTTCATGTTCGTTTACTCATGAGTATAGGACCTCCAATACGGAGGCCCATAATCTCGCAAAGCATGCGTTATCTTTAGGGTTTGGCCGACACACTTGGCTAGGACAACCCGACGATCTTCTTTTTGTACCTATGAACATTATGATTCAGTAATAAAGCTTTGTGAGATTCTCAAAAAAAAAGAAGAAAGAGGGAGACAAGAAAGGAAAAAATAGAGAGAAGAAAAAGGAGAGGGATTTAGTGAACGAATTTGAACATGCGGGTAATTTTCTTGGACTCACAAGAATATGCTCGGTCCGAGAAAAATAGGTAGGGAGCCCACTTAACAAAACGGAGATGTTTTGTAGACATTAGGGGATGATCCGGATCCAACAGTGACGACTGCCCGGGTCGGGTCCGGGACAGCTTTCGGGCACGCGCGGGAGGAGGGTCGCGGGCTGACGAGAGAGGTTAGGTAGGGCCTGGCGGTGAGTGGTAATGGGTTGAGATGAGAGGAGAGGAGTGCAGCCCGGCAACTGTTTCCGGAGACCGAAAACGTCCGACATTTTGACCGACTATAATGTCGCTATAGTTATCCTTTGGGGCGTCAAACGGACTCCAAATGCGATGAAACTTGGTAGACGGCATAACTACAACATAACAACACCGCATGCCAACTTTCAACCCATTCCGAGAACATTTTCCGGCCACTTATAAAATAATATCTCGGACATGCCGCGGGCGCGTGCAAGTGTGTTTGGTCTCAGAACGGACAACGGAGAGAACGAGGAGACCGGGACGGATGCAAGTTTTGAAACACATGATGAAGCAAGGCATGTGATGACATGATAAAATGCAACACGCAAGCAAATGACAATGCAACAACAGCGAATAACTGGAAGACACCTGGCGCATCGGTCTCGGGGCATCACAAACTAGGAGCCCAATAATCAGGATCCCCACACACATGACAAACACCTTTCTTCTTGTCATTCTTCTTCTTGAAGTTCTTGTGTTGCACAGCCTTGTTCTTCCCATCAAACTTTTCTTTACCATCAAACTTTCCCTTGTTCTTGAACTTGTGGGGATGGAAGTTCTTCTTATGTACCAGATTGGCACTAGATCCTCCCTCAATACCTCGAGCACGTGTGTCCTTTGCTCTCGCCTTTTCTTCCACATCAAGAGTGCCAATGAGATCCGGGACGGAAAACTCCTGTCTCTTATGTTTCAGTAAGGTAGCAAAGTTCCTCCACGAAGGAGAAAGCTTAGTGATGATACCTCCGGCAACAAACTTGTCCGGTAGCATACAACTGAAGTGCTCAAGTTCTCTAGCAAATGACTGTATCTCATGAGCTTGCTCAACCACGGAGCGCTCTTCAGTCATCCTGTAATCATAGAATTGCTCCATGATGTACAGCTCAGTGCCAGCATCCGAGACCCCAAACTTGGCCTCGAGTGCATCCCACATATCTTTTCCATTATCAATTGACGCATAAGCATCAACTATGTTCTCACCAAGAACACTCAAGAGAGCAGCTTTAAACAGAGTATCCATTTTTTGAAAAGCTTGTGCCTGTTGTGCATCAAGCTCTCCTTCAGGTTTGCCAAGAGTGGTGTCATAACAACTCATAGTTTGAAATCATAAGACTGCTCTCACGCGCCACCTCTTATAGTGGATACCCTCAAACATAGGAGGTCTCATGGAAGCAGCAAAACCACTTGGTGTAAATTGCCTATAATAAGGTTTTGGATTGTTGGAAATATGAGCAATTTACCAAATAATTTTGCTAACGGAAATACTAGATAAAGCATGACTAATATAGCAGAGATAAAGCAAGTCATGCAATCTGATAGAGAGAAGGTAGATAGCATCTGCATATATGAACTTGAACTAAACACATCTAGAACAGACACTAGATGAAATTGCATATACAAAGTATAACCTAACATATGTAGGGCAGAAACTAGAGCAAAGAACTATGACAGGACTTCTAACAGAAAGAGCAAGAACACGTACGGGACAATAGCAGCAGAAGCACTAGACTTGGGGTCGACATCCTCTCCAGCCATGTCGTCGATGAGGTTGTCGATGTTGGGTAAGAAGTCATCGGAGTCCGTGATGAAGAAGTTAGTAGTCGCGCGGAGCGCTCCCCAAAAACCTTATCACCCTTCTCCCATACAGGACTCAAAGAGGTGCAGTTTCGGAGGCCTACTGTCCCGACCTGCGGTGCACGCCGCAAGCCATGATGGGGAAGATCGTAGCAGTAGCTCAGTGGTCAGGAACCTGGAGGCAAGAGGGTTGTGTTGTTCTGGTGCATCTCTCTGGGAGGAGCGACCTCCCTTTTATAGGCGCAATTGAAGGAGGCGAGAGGCTGCGCCGGGAGCTGAAGGGAACAAGGGAGACGAAACGAACAGACTTCAGCCGAAGAGGCGAGCCATTCGGATTCAGTGTCCACTACAGAAAAACGTTTTAGCTCCCGCGTGACCTTTCGTATACCCGTCGTGCATGGCAAAAATTTAGACATCGGCTCATTCCCGCAACCCGCGGCGCGGCGAGGCGACGCGGGCGGCGGAGGAGGAGCGCGCGTGGATGTCCCTCTTATTCTCATGCTCATACATGTGGGAAAAGAACCTCCCTTATAAAGAGGTCCAACTCCCTCTAAACTAGCAATGTGAGACTAAACTTTAGAAGTGCCCTTGCCTTGCACGAATGGGCTAAGTGGGCCTCTAGGATTTATTAGGAATTTCTGAAATTGTTATTGGGCTGGCCCATAAATAGATAAAATTCCAGCATATAATATCAAATCAGTACCATTAGTTTCATTATTAAATACACTTTCACATCATATAAATTAGTTACGGTAAATGTTTATATTGTTTTATATATGTTGGTCAAACTTTAAGAAATTTGATTTCAGTCAAACCTAATATACATAGTAAATAAAAACGGAGGGAGTATATCATTCTTTTTCTGCCACGAGTATAGTATATCATATGAACTAGTTTTCTGGTAAACCAAAGGAAAATAGGTCAAATCTCCTCTTGAAAGGCAAGCCAAAAGTGTGCATGATTTTTCCTTGACTTAATAAGAATCAACCAGAAGGAACCTGTAAAGGAATGAATGATCGTAATTTCAGCAAAGCTACTTGTGAAAATGGTGTATGAAGTCATGCCATCATGTTGTAGCTCAGTTATGAAGCTTTCTTGGTAATTGATTATTCTTGCTACCCTGCTTCAATAGAAATACCGGTCACACTTTTGTTACGGGGCTTATTCCAGTGCCCTTGGCAATTGGAGGTAGCCGGGAGGCTGCTGCTTATGGCGAGCTGGTTTTCGCCAGACCGGTACCAGCAAGATGTCGAGTGCTAGGATTTTTTTTAGAACCAAAGACCGTAGAACAATTGTTCTACGGTATATTTCATTCAAAATTTAAACAACATTATGTACAACAAAGAAAATTAAAACATAAACGCGCCATCTAACCAATACCAGCTCTAGGAATGTCCATGATAAATTAAGCTAGATTATCTGTAATCCATTCTCTGAAAGCCTCTTTGTGTTTCTCTTTGGTTCTCGGAATTATCAACTTTAGGTCCTCTCTGAGTATATTCCTCCATGCTTGAACTGATGCGTTTTCAGCTTTGAAAATTTTGGAGTTTCTCTGCATCCAAATGTGCCAACAGCCCATGGTGATTATGCTCATTGCAAACTGCTTGGGTAGATGGATTAACAACAAATTTATCTCATCGAAAGCATTGATGCCTTTGACTTTTGTAGGAACAATTGAATCCTAGCATTGCAGAGCAAATGGGCAGTCCCAGAGGAGATGAAGACTGGTTTCCTCACAAGAACCGTTGCAAAGTTCACAATTGTAGTTGGGCAGATGAAAGTGTTTTCTGGAGAGTAGATTTCTGACGTTTACTCTGTCATGCAGAAGTAGCCATAGAAAAATCTTATATCTTAGCATAGCAGCACTTTTCCAAATACTCTTAAAGAGTGGTGATGCTACCTCTTTTCCTTGAAGATGGCAATACATTTGGATAGAAGAAAATCCATCATTATGCTTGTTCCAGGGGAAGCACCATGTGTCTAGTGAATTATTCAGTTGGTAGCTTGCATGGGAGTAGAGAGTTCTTGAAATTGCTGGTCAGCCTGAATGGATAATGGAGTAAAGAAATGTTCAAATATATCCTCCAAGCCTTTGATTTTCTGGACTGAAATTTGCTCTTTTCTACTGAAACAGAATAATTGAGGGAATTTGTCTTTCAATATGCCCTGACTCTAGTTATCAATCCAAAATCTAACAGTGTTACCAGAGCCTAGTTTGGGGACAGCTGCCTGTCTAAACTCTGGTACTAACTTGAGAATACTTTTCCACCAAAAAGATCCTTGTGGGTTAGTGGTAAGCATTCGGTCTAGGTAATAAGCCTCCCAAATCAGTTTGACCCAAGGAATATCCTGTTGATTGAGGATTTTGTGGATAGGCTTCATAAGCAAACATTTGTTGTGATTGGCAATATCCAAAACTCCAAGACCTCCTTTTTCTTTGGGCTGACAAACTTTGTCCCAGGCAATCAACGCAGTGCCTCTGTCTTCCACTCCATATTTCCTCCAAAAGAAATGCTTGAGATATTTTTTAATCTGCTCCATGACACCATTTGGAAGTGTAAGTGTGCACATGAAGAAAATGGGCAGGCTGTAAAACACAGATTTGACCAGAACCAATTTGTCTCCATATGATAAGAGAGAGGAACAACCAGCAAGTCTTCTTTCAATTCTCTGCATAATGGGCATAAAATCCTCAATCTTTGGCTTTGAGAGACAGAGAGGTAAACCCAAATATGTGAAGGGGAGGGATCCAACTTTGCAACCCATAATGTGAGCCAATTCAAGCATCTTATCATTTGCAGTACTGATGGGAACAATCACTGATTTTTCATAATTGACCCTCCGACAAGTGATTGTACTGAAATACATGAGCAAATTTTTGAGCTGGTGCAATTGAGCAGCATTGGCATGCATGACAAGGACTGTGTCATCTGCATATTGAATTATAGGAAAATCCTAATCATTATTACTATGCAAAGGAGCAGAGATCAGACCATTCTTCATTGCTTCATTTAGAATTGTTTGGAGCAGACCAGCAGCTATGATAAATAGTAAAGGTGAGAGATACGTCTCCGTCGTATCTATAAGTTTTGATTGTTCCATGCCAATATTCTACAACTTTCATATACTTTTGGCAACTTTTTATATTATTTCTGGGACTAACAAATTGATCCAGTGCCCAATGCCAGTTCCTGTTTGTTGCATGTTTTTGGTTTCGCAGAATATCCATATCAAACAGAATCCAAATGGGATAAAAACGGACGGAGAATATTTTTGGAATATTTGGAGAATTCCGGAAGAAAAATCCCGAGGTGGCCACGAGGCAGGGGGCGCGCCTGCCCCCTCGGCGCGCCCCTGACCCTCGTGGTCCACCCGTAAGGCGGTTGATGCCCTTCTTCGGCCGCAAGAAAGCTAATTTTCGGTAAAAAAATCACGGCGAAGGTTTCGGTCCAATTGGAGTTACAGATCTCCATATATATATACGAAACGGTGAAAGGGCAACAACATGAAACGCAGAAACAAAGAGAGACAAAGAGACAAATCCAATCTCGGAGGGGCTCTCGCCCCTCCCATGCCATGGAGACCATGGGCCAGAGGGGAAACCCTTCTCCCATCTAGGGAGAAGGTCAAGGAAGAAGAAGAAGGAGGGGGCTCTCCCCCCTCGCTTCCGGTGGCGCAGGAACGATGCCGGGGGCCATCATCATCGCCGCAATCTACACCAACACCTCCGCCATCTTCACCAACATCCCCATCACCTTCCCCCTCTATCTATAGCGGCCCACTCTCACGCAACCCATTGTACCCTATACTTGAACATGGTGCTTTATGCTTCATATTATTATCCAATAATATGTTGCCATCCTATGATGTTTGAGTAGATTTTCGTTGTCCTAACGGTGGTTGATGAATTGCTATGATTGATTTAATTTGCTTGTGGTTATGTTGTTGTCCTTTGGTGCCCATCATATGAGCGCGCGCGTGGATCACACCATAGGATTAGTTGTATGTTGATAGGACTATGTATTGGAGGGCAAGAGTGACAGAAGCTTCAACCTAGCATAGAAATTGATGCATACGGGATTGAAGGGTGAGCAATATATCTTAATGCTATGGTTGGGTTTTACCTTAATGAACGTTAGTAGTTGCGGATGCTTCCTAATAGTTACAATCATAAGTGCATAGAATTCCAAGTCAGGGATGACATGTTAGCAGTGGCCTCTCCCACATAATACTTGCTATCGGTCTAGTAAAGTAGTTAATTGCTTAGGGACAATTTCGCAACTCCTACCACCACTTTTCCATAGTCGCTATATTTACTTTATTGCTTCTTTACTTACAACAACCCTTAGCTTTTATTTACTTGCTCCTTATTATCTTGCAAACCTATCCAACAACACCTACAAAGTACTTCTAGTTTCATACTTGTTCTAGGTAAAGCGAACATCAACCGTGCATAGAGTTGTATCGGTGGTCGATAAAACTTGAGGGAATATTTGTTCTGCCTTTAGCTCCTCGTTGGGTTCGACACTTACTTATCGAAAACTGTTGCGATCCCCTATACTTGTGGGTTATCAAGACCTTTTTCTGGCGCCATTGCCGGGGAACAATAGCGTGGGGTGAATATTCTCGTGTGTGCTTGTTTGCTTTATCACTAAGTAATTTTTATTTGCTGTTCTTAGTTGTTTTCTATCTTTAGTTATGGGTAGGAAATGCAAAATACCAAAAAAATTAGTTGTACCTACTGAACAAATGGTTGAAGAACCACTCAAAATCTATCACACTGTTGAAGCTTATTACTTGGATCATCTTCGATCCCTGTGTGCTCGTGCTGAAACCCCAACTAGTTTAGTTGAGGGAAAATCTTTAGATGAGCATGCTTGTTATGTGCGACACCGAATATCTGAAAAAGGGGAAATTTTACTGGGTTAAATTCATCGTTTGCAATGTTATGCTTGGAATTTATGCGAAATATATGATATTACTTGTTGTTCTGAAAACCCTAAGAAACACCTTCCCTATCAATGTGAGTTTAGTGATAATGCAATCGTATCTTCGTATGCTAAGGGTGTTTATAGTTACTGTGATGTTCAACAAATTGAAGAATTTGTTGCTTTTAAGGGTGCTTATGAAATTGCTTCTTTGATCAAAATGTATGATGCTACTCTTTACATATCTGAAAATTTTGCCATACTTAAATATTGCTATGATAATTATGCTTCTAATGCCTATGTTGAACCATATATTGAGGACTACCCCGCTGTCCAAGAAGAGACTAATATTTTGCAGGAGTCTATGGAAGAAGAAATTGATGAAACTGTGAGCTCATTGGATGAAAAAGATGAGGAGGAGAGCAAAGAACAAAAGGAGGAAGAGCGGATTAGCTACCCGTGTCCACCTTCTAATGAGAGTAACTCTTCAACTCATACATTGTTTAATTTCCCTTCATGCTTATCGAAGGATGATTTCTACGATGATTGTTATGATCCCTTTGATTCTCTTGAAATATCCATTTTTGATGATGCTTGCTATGCTTGTGGCCAAGATGCCAATATGAATTATGCTTATGGAGATGAACTTGCTATAGTTCCTTATGTTAAACATGAAATTGTTGCTATTGCATCCACGCATGATAGTCCTATTATCTTTTTGAATTCTCCCGACTACACTATATCGGAGAAGTTTGCATTTATTAAGGATTATATTGATGGGTTGCGTCTTACTATTAGTCTATTACACATGATGATTTTGATGAATATAATATGCATGTTCTTGCTGCTCCTACTTGCAATTATTATGAGAGAGGAACTATATCTCCACCTCTCTATGTTTCCAATACGATAAAATTGCAAGAAACTATTTATACTATGCATTGGCCTTTACTATGTGTGTATGAATTGTTCTTTTATGACATGCCGATGCATAGGAAAAGAGTTAGACTTCGTTGTTGCATGATATATGTTACTTTGTGCTCACTACTAAATTACAAATCATTGTTAGTTAAAATTGGTTTTGATATACCTTGGGATCCGGGTGGATTCATTACTTGAGCACTATATGCCTAGCTTAATGGCTTTAAAGAAAGCGCTGCCAGGGAGACAAACCAGAAGTTTTAGAGAGTCATTTATTTCTGTTGAGTGCTTTCATATAGTTTAAAAACAACAAAAAAAAGAGGGTAACCCAAAACTTTTTCAAAAAGGAAAGTGAAAGTGAGAAAGACAAGCATTGTTGAAGTGGGAGAGCTCCTTGAACTTTGTTCATGCTCACGTCAACTTTGTGAATCTTGATTACAGAAACTTTTCAACAAAAATAATTATCCCCTTGTACAATTCCATTGTATTATAAAACTAATGTGCCAAGGTTTGCCTTTGGGATGTTTACATTTGCTTGATGGTCTGTACGGTGCAGGACAGAAACTTTGGCTGTAGTGCGCGATTTTACATTTTTAGCTGGAACGTCAAATGGTTCTGATTCTTTCTGCATTGTCTTTCTATACAATTTTTTTATTTTTCCTAGTTTTGGAAGAATTTTGCAAGTATCAGAAGTATGGTGAATGTTCATATTGTTACAGACTATTCTGTTTTAGACAGATTCTGTTTTTGATGCATAGTTTGCTTGTTTTGATGAAACTAATGATTTATATCAATGGATTAAACCATGGAAAAGTTATATTACAGTAGGCACAATGAAAAAGCAAAATATGAATTGGTTTGCAACAGTACTTAGAGTAGTGATTCGCTTTATTATACTAACGGATCTTACCGAGTTTTCTGTTGAAGTTTTGTGTGGATGAAGTGTTTGATGATCGAGAAGGTCTCGATGTGAGAAGAAGGAAGAGAGGCAAGAGCTCAAGATTGGGGATGCCCAAGGCACCCCAAGTAAATATTAAAGGATACTCAAGCGTCTAAGCTTGGGGATGCCCTGGAAGGCATCCCCTCTTTCTTCAACAAATATCGATATGTTTTCGGATTCGTTTCGTTCATGCGATATGTGCAATCTTGGAGCGTCTTTTGCATTTAGTTTTCATCTTTCTTTTATGCACCATGCTGGTATGAGATAGTCCTTGGTTGATTTATAGAATGCTCTATGCACTTCACTTATTTCTTTTGAGTATGACTTTATAGAATGCTTAATGTGCTTCACTTATATCATTTGAAGTTTGGATTGCCTGTTTCCCTTTACATAGAAAACCGCCATTTGTAGAATGCTCTTTTGCTTCACTTATATTTGTTAGAGCGCGGGCACATATTTTGTAGAAAGAATTAAACTCTCTTGCTTCACTTATATCTATTTAGAGAGATGTCAGGAACTGGTCTTTCACATGGTTAGTCATAAAATCCTACATAAAACTTGTAGATCGCTGAATATGATATGTTTGATTCTTTGCAATAGTTTTGCGATATAAAGATGGTGATATTAGAGTCATGCTAGTGGGTAGTTGTGGATTAGTAGAAATACTTGTGTTGAGGTTTGTGATTCCCGTAGCATGCACGTATGGTGAACCGTTACGTAACGAAGTCGGAGCATGAGGTTTTTATTGATTGTCTTCCTTATGAGTGGCGGTCGGGGACGAGCGATGGTCTTTTCCTACCAATCTATCCCCGTAGGGGCATGCGTAGTAGTACTTTGCTTCGAGGGCTAATAAACTTTTGCAATAAGTATGTGATTTCTTTATGACTAATGTTGAGTCCATGGACCTCTCACCCTTCCATCATTGCTAGCCTCTCTAGTATCGCACAACTTTCGCCGGTACCATAAACCCACCATATACCTTCCTCAAAAGAGCCACCATACCTACCTATCATGGCATGTCCATAGCCATTCCGAGATATATTGCCATGCAACTTCCATCATCATCATATACATGACTTGAGCATTCATTGTCATATTGCTTTGCATGATCGTAAGATAGCTAGCATGATGTTTTCATGGCTTGTCCATTTTTTTGATGTCATTGCTACGCTAGATCATTGCACATCCCGGTACACCGCCGGAGGCATTCCTATAGAGTCACATCTTTGTTCTAGTATCGAGTTGTAATATTGAGTTGTAAGTAAATAAAAGTGTGATGATGATCATTATTAGAGCATTGCCCCAAGAAAAAAAAGAGAGAGGCCAAAGAAGCCTAAATAAAAAGGGGGGCCAAAGAAGCCCACAAAAAAGGGGGGAAAGGGGGCAATGTTACTATCCTTTTACCACACTTGTGCTTCAAAGTAGCACCATGTTCTTCATATAGAGAGTCTCTTGAGTTATCACTTTCATATACTAGTGGGAATTTTCATTATAGAACTTGGCTTGTATATTCCAATGATGGGCTTCCTCAAATGCCCTAGGTCTTCATGAGCAAGCAAGTTGGATGCACACCCACTTAGTTTCAGTTTGAGCTTTCATATACTTATAGCTCTAGTGCATCCGTTGCATGGCAATCCCTACTCACTCACATTGATATCTATTGATGGGCATCTCCATAGCCCGTTGATACGCCTAGTTGATGTGAGACTACCTTCTCCTTTTTGTCTTCTCCACAAACACCATTCTATTCCATCTATAGTGCTATGTCCATGGATCACGCTCATGTATTGCGTGAGGGTTGAAAATGCTGAAGCGCGTTAAAAAGTATGAACCAATTGCTCGGCTTGTCATCGGGGTTGTGCATGATGTGAATATTTTGTGTGGTGAAGATGGAGCATAGCCAGACTATATGATTTTGTAGGGATAACTTTCTTTGGCCTTGTTGTTTTGAAAAGACATGATTGCTTTATTGGTGGGCTTGAAGTATTATTGTTTTTATGTCAAACGATAGACTATTGCTTTAAATCACTCGTGTCTTAATATTCAAGCCATGATTAGATATGTGATCAAGATTATGCTAGGTAGCATTCCACATCAACAATTAATTTTTTATCATTTACCTACTCGAGGACGAGCAGGAATTAAGCTTGGGGATCCTGATACGTCTCCGTCGTATCTATAACTTTTAATTGTTCCATGCCAATATTCTACAACTTTCATATACTTTTGGCAACTTTTTATATCATTTCTGGGACTAACATATTGATCCAGTGCCCAGTGCCAGTTCATGTTTGTTGCATGTTTTTGGTTTCGCAGAATATCCATATCAAACGGAATTCAAACGGGATAAAAACAGACGGAGAATATTTTTGGAATATTTTGAGAATTCCAGAAGAAAAATCCACGTGAGACGGTGCTCGAGGTGGCCACAAGGCAGGGGGCGCGCCCCTGACCCTCGTGGTCCACCCGTAAGGCGGTCGATGCCCTTCTTCGGCCGCAAGAAAGCTAATTTTCGGTAAAAAATCACGGCGAAGGTTTCAGTCCAATCGGAGCTACGGATCTCCATATATATACGAAACGGTGAAAGGGCAACAACAGGAAACGCAGAAACAGAGAGAGACAGAGAGACATATCCAATCTCGGAGGGGCTCTCGCCCCTCCCATGCCATGGAGACCATGGACCAGAGGGAAAACCCTTCTCCCATCTAGGGAGAAGGTCAAGGAAGAAGAAGGAGGGGGGCTCTCCCCCCTCGCTTCTGGTGGCGCCGGAACAATGCCGGGGGCCATCATCATCGCCGCAATCTACACCAACACCTCCGCCATCTTCACCAACATCTCCATCACCTTCCCCCCCCCCCTCTATCTACAGCTGTCCACTATCCCGCAACCCGCTGTACCCTATACTTGAACATGGTGCTTTATGCTTCATATTATTATCCAATGATGTGTTGCCATCCTATGATGTTTGAGTAGATTTTCGTTGTCCTAACGGTGGTTGATGAATTGATATGATTGATTTAATTTGCTTGTGGTTATGTTGTTGTCCTTTGGTGCCCATCATATGAGCGCGCGCGTGGATCACACCATAGGGTTAGTTGTATGTTGATAGGACTATGTATTGGAAGGCAAGAGTGACAGAAGCTTCAACCTAGCATAGAAATTGATGCATACGGGATTGAAGGGGGGCCAATATATCTTAATGGATGGTTGGGTTTACCTTAATGAACGTTAGTAGTTGCGGATGCTTGCTAATAGTTCCAATCATAAGTGCATAGAATTCCAAGTCAGGGATGACATGCTAGCAGTGGCCTCTCCCACATAATACTTGCTATCGGTCTAGTAAAGTAGTCAATTGCTTAGGGACAATTTCGCAACTCCTACCACCACTTTTTCACACTCGCTATATTTACTTTATTGCTTCATTACTTACAACAGCCCTTAGCTTTTATTTACTTGCTCTTTATTATCTTGCAAACCTATCCAACAACACCTACAAAGTACTTCTAGTTTCATACTTGTTCTAGGTAAAGCGAACATCAAGCGTGCGTAGAGTTGTATCGGTGGTCGATAGAACTTGAGGGAATATTTGTTCTGCCTTTAGCTCCTCATTGGGTTCGACACTCTTTCTTATCGAAAACTGTTGCGATCCCCTATACTTGTGGGTTATCAGGGATCACCTTGCCCGACCCCTCTTTTACAGAGAAATTGTTTTCTAGGAACACCATTTAGAAGCACTGAGGATAATCCAGAAGAGAAAATCATATCCATCCACATAATCCACCTAGCCCCAAAGCCTATAGCAATGAGAAGGTTCCTGATAGCTTCATGTTCAATCATATCAAAAGCTTTCTCAAAGTCTAATTTGAGAATAATTAATTCCTGTCCTGATTGATGACATTGATGAATGAATTCATATGACCAGGCCAAACAATCTTGAATTGATCTCTTCTTAAGAAACCCATATTGATTTTGATGAACCAGCTTTAGGATGACAGCCTGCAGTCTGTTAGCCAGAAGTTTTGTGATGATTTTGATGGAATAGTTGAGCAAAGAGATTGGTCTGAAATCATTAGCATGCACAGGTGCTTCTTTCTTTGGCAACAGGGTAATAAAAGAAGAGTTTATGCTCTGTAAGTTTAATTTGCCATTATAAAAATCTTCAATTAGCTTGTAGAAATCTAGAGCAATGATATCCCAACAGTGCTTAATGAAATCAGTGTTGAAGCCATCTGGCCCTGGTGCCTTGTCAGAAGGGAGATCTTTAATTACTGCATCAATTTCCTCTTTGGTAAAAGGTTTGTCAAGCTCAATTAGCTCAGGCATCTTTGTAATAAGAGAGTGCAAACTGAGAAGGTTAAAAGTGGGCACTGAAGTATTTAGCCTTTGTTTGAAAGCTCTCCATAGAATTGCAGCTTTAGCCTGATGATCATCTTGCATGTTGCCAGCTTCATCCTGTAAACTAGCAATATAGTTCCTCCTGTAGTTAATGGTAGACTTTACTTTCAGATATTTTGTATTTTCTTCCCCTTGTAAAATACATCTAATTGTTGCTCTTTGTTTCCAATAATCCCTTTGCATTTCCAACAAGTTCAGAAAATGTTGCTTAACAATTTCTCCGCCATTCCATTCAACAGTGGTTAAAGATCTGAAATCTTCAATAGTATCATAAAGCAGAATGAGTTCATTGCAAGCTTGAATAATTTTTGACAACTGAGACAGTTGTTTGGCCCAAATCTTTAAGCCTTTCCTCAACCTTTTGAGCTTGGCAGTGATTCTCTTTGCACTATCAATTTCATTGACTTCTTGTTGCCAAATATTTTTTATAGTGTCCTTGAAACTATCAATCTGCATCCAGTAATTTTCAAACCTGAAAATCTTTGATTTTGGAATCATGGTGCCAATCTTAATGATGCATGGAACATGGTCAGAAATATGCTTGGATAGAGGCAACACCATAGTGTTTGGGAAATTGGCAGTCCAAGCTTCAGAAGAGAAAACCCAATCAAGTTTTTCAAGCAAAGGTGCAGTCTGCATGTTGCTCCATGTAAAAGCTCTACCCTTCAAAGGAATTTCAGGAAGGCCCAGCTTGCTGATTGCTTCATTGAATAATAGCATATCATCGATACTACCCCTCTTCTCTATTTCTGTTATAGGGATATCTGATATAATTGAAATCCCCAAGCATCAACCAGATACAGTCATCAGGGATTTGAATATTAGAGAACCAGTCCATGAAGATAACCCTACCAGCAGAAAGACAAGGGCCATAGATGTTTGATAAAGTCCGGTTATCAGAGAGAGTTTTGATGTGAATCGAATGGAGATGGAGAAGGAGTTTTTGGAGACAGTTTCTCATGAGAAAAGGGAATCATTCCAGACCACTAGCAGCCCCCTGAGGCACCTACAGATGGTTGGTAGTCAAACTTATTCAGACATTTTGGGAAAAACCGCTTAAGATATCTACTGTCAAAAGTTTCCCTCTTTGTTTCCTGGATGCAAAGCAAGTCACAACCTGTCTCATCAATTTTATTTCTGATAGCTAACCACTTGTCTTTGTCATTGATGCCTCTAATATTCCAATTCAAAATTTTCCACTGCTTATTCATGGGTGAAATGCACTGATAACTTAATATGACAGATCTGGAGAATTATGCATAACTTAAAGATCTCAGTCTGATACAGAACTGAAAGTGCCAGATCAACATCTTTCGAGAACATGGGCTTACATAAAGTCACTTGATAAGACATAACCATTACATTCATAACTCAAAAGGAAACTAGAGATAGCCCCTAAGAAATCCTCATGCAGGGTTGGACAGTCCCCCCTTCTTTGGGCCCTTCTTGCTCTTTTCCTTCTCCTCTTTGTCCTTGCTTCCTTTCTTCTTCTTGGCTTGATGGAGAGCATCATCTGAATAGTGCTTCTCAGGAATCTTGCAAAAAGCAATGGAAAGATTTTTAACCACTTTGCTGGGTAAAGATGGAGGATTAACATTGCAAGGCAAGCAATTTCTATCCATGCAGGTTTTCTTTCTGTAACCATGGTTTAACTGTTGGATTCTACAACCTTTTCTCACCTGAGATTCAATGAGAGGAGCTTTATCCTTCCTATTTTTGTACACTTGGATGGCAGAAGTGCTAGAGGACATCCCAACAGATGAAGTCTTGGAGGGTGGGGTGGAAGTAATAGTGGGGGGAAGCACTTCCTTGTCTTCCTGATTTTGGCAGAGAGGCTGCAGGACAGATTCACATTTGTTAGGTAGCACAAAAGGTTTCAGTTTGGAGCTATCAGAGTGTTAAGAAATAATCTTCCATATCTAGGAGGAAAGCAACTGCTTGGCCCACTCAAATCTATCTGGTGTAAGCAGAGCAAGTGCAATAAAATTTGCCCACTCATTTGGTACCTGAATCACTTCTTTAGGTTGTACTGATGGAGCAAAGTGCTTCTTCCAGAGCTCTGCTTCTTCAGCACCAGAGTAGGCATTGAGCAGCTCTTCATGAGCTTGAGACAGGAACATCTTCTGCATAACTGTGTCTGCAGCATCAGGCAACAATTGACAAGCTCCCACATGAATAGTGTCTTTATAAATGGGAATAGGAAATTCAGGTGGGGGGGGGGTTAGAACTACCTAAATTAGGACTAGGCAGCTCTCTAGTTAAGATGCCTTCAGTATGGTTGACTGTAGTAGGAATAGCAGCAGCTTGAGGATTATCCAGAGCGGCTCCTTGAAGTTCAGTAGCAACTACAACTAGTTCTTGCTGAAGAATGCTATCCTCTTGAGCAACCAATGGAGCCAGCAACACTTGATCATCAGCCAGAGTGTTATTAGGAAGTTGATTGACAGGATTTTGCAAGTCTGACAACTCTTGAGTTGGTTGATCTAGCGGCACCTGTGAAGCACTTGTAGCATCAGCCTGTAATGCCTGTTGCAAGAAAGTTGCAGCATCTGACAGGTGGTTTGGTTCTTGCTGCACAACCACAAATGGCAGGTCAGCATGCTGCAGAGCTGGTGGGAACTCAGGTTGTTGCAACCCCACCTCAAGGGGCATGTTAAGATCTGGAAGCTGCATCTCGTGAAGTAAGACTGGTTGGTCATGTGGAGCAATCAGGTTTCCAAACAACTGAAGATTGGCAGCACCATGAATTGAGTTTGCAGATTCAACACTGTTGGAGTCAATGCCAAGAGAGAGTGTCAGGCCACTGTGATCCATCTCAATAGTTTGTGGTGCAACAATTTGCTGCTCTTGAACCAACACATTATCATTATTTGGGGGCATTGCCCAGTGGTCCCAGCCTAGATCATCTGCATTCTCTGCTTCTCCATTCTGACCATCTTGAACATTGTCAGGCTGCTCATTGTTTTCATGCTGCGGGATGGGTCCAAAGAATAGATTGTGCTTATTAGGATGGTGATGCTGCTCTGAAGGTCTTGGGTGCGGGTTGCCATCCAAATGAATGGGATCCTCATCTGGGGGTCCCCCTCCCAACAACTCTTCCTAAAAGATGATGACTAGGCAAGTCCAAGAGTCACCTTCAAAATGCCTGTCCCCAGTGACTGCCAAACTAACTGGAACATCTGAAAGAGCATCGATTCTCACTTTAACAGCTACTGCGGCATCAGTGGTTTTCGCGCGGTCCCAAGAAAGCAACTTTCCAAAACTCGAGACAGCATTGTTGAGCTCATACATGCAACGAAGATCTACTGAGAAACCAACTAAAAGTAGCCAACAGTCTCTGGCCAGATTAAACTTCCTCCAGTTCAGGCCTTGATCATGCTTTTGGAAAATGATGTGAATGTCATCAAAAGGGTGAGGGCTCCTATTGATCAAGGAATCTTTATCTGCTTTACTATTGCATCTGACAAATGCTTGACCAAAGGGGCATTTGGAGATAGACGAGCACACTACCCTTTGCGAAACCAACAAATCACTAAGAACCTCCCAGACATTGGCAAAGGCGACTTCACCTTGGGGCATTGGCACCAGAGTGGCGATGACAAGATTTTCGTTGGACAGCTGCACATCTCCATGGATGACACAAGCGCGCGCTGGCCTCCCTTCCACCTCGATAGCTTGAGTGCCAGGGAGAAGGAAAGGTGTAGGATCGAAGGGAAAATTTGCCATGGTTGACGACATCGCCGGAGCAGAGCTGGTGGGATGGAGCAAAGAAGAAACCTGTTTGGAGGATTTGATGGATGAGACCGAGGAGGGCGGTGAGAAAGAGTTGGGAAATGAGCATTGGTAGAGTCCCGAACAGAGAGCAGTAAATTTTCTGCAGGGCCGTCATTATAGAAAGACGGAAAGATAGGGCCACTGAGAATTGGGTCCCGCCGACCACTGTTACCGGATTCCCAATTATCTACCAGAATGGAGGGATTTGCCATGTCAGATGAGGAAGGTGGAACGACGATCTCGGTCCGGAATCTACAGTTGACTGCAATATGCCCCCATCTGTTGCAAACCTTACAACGAATTTTGTTCTGGCATTTGGGCCTTAAGTGGCCCGTCATGAGGCAGCGAACACAGAAAAGGCCAGATACCTTATGGGCTGGGCGGCCCATAGGTTCAAAACGTGCAGATCCCGCCCCACCCAACATTGTATTATTAGGCGAAGTAAAAACGGAATTAAATGGGCTCCTTGACTGCTGCCTGGCTCGATCATGGGAATTTTGCGTTGTTTGCGAAGAAAAGAATTGTGGCTGTTGAACAACTTGAGCATATGATCGACGAGATTTAGCACTGGACACTACGGTCCAATTTTTGCTGGCTGCATCATGATAACGGAGGTAAAGATCCTTGAGATCATCATCCCCCTCTCCCCACAGAAGAAAATTCATGGAAAAAAGATCGGAAGACAAATTACCGCCCCTAATGATTTCAAATCCCACTTTCGGAGAAGAAACATAGAACTTGTATGACCAATTACGCAGATGAGATACCTTAAAAACTTGGCAGAGCCACCAAAGCAAGCTTGAATGATGAGGCCCACCGATTCTGGATTTAGCTTGATCAACGATCGTGTGATTTCCACCACGAGGAAGAACTTTGGTGATCTTGGCGCATCTTGGGCATTGACGACTGCATTGCACTACTTCTTGATGTATTCTTCAAAAGCTTTCCCAAGGGAGAAGTTGAGATCGGAAAGGGCCATACTGAAAAGTGGCCGCCGAGATCGGAGTGATCACCGGCGGGAAGTGGCCACCGGGGTCGGAATGACCATCGGTGCAGCGAGGCCTGGTGGCCGCCGGGGCCGAAGTGGCCTTCGACGGGAGAGCGGGGCGGGGGCTAGGCTAGGCTAGACTAGAGCGGTGCTACCTACTGCCATCGTTAGCTCTCTTCCAGTGCGGGATCTGTTTTTCCCGAGTGCTGGGATTGCTTCTACCCCGGAATCAAAGCTGTCCTGCAAAAAAGAAAGAAAAAAGAGTCAAGATGCATCCACCATGTTTCATTCACCATTACCAGGCACCAAGTTCCAACTGTAAATCTCAGCAAAAAAAAAAGTTCCAACTGAAAAAGAAAGTTCTCGTTGTGATTTTTCGGTTTGGCAGGCCCATTCGACACATCTAGTGGGTTCTTCAAAATGTTTGCAAGCTTTATCTCATTTTTCAGAACCGAAGAAATGCAGGTGAGTTGTCTGTTTCCTTGTACCTAGTTGTGAGTTGGGAAGGAAGAAGGATGGGTGCATCACAGCAAACGATGGTGTGCCATGTTTTCCTCGCCTAACAAAGAAAGCTCTGCTCCATCTCCATGTAGTAGGTGTTTCATTTCCTCCTTGTACAAGGCTGGATCTCAACATTGCATCTTCATCTACAACACTCCTACCAAACTTTGTCTGGAGTAGCGCCAGGTGGCGGTTTTTGTGCTCGTAAAGGGGTTCCGTTCATCCCACCGACACGTTTTTTTCGGAGGGAAAACCGACACGGTTTTCTTCACCAGTATGCGAAGGGAAAAAGAAGTGGTGGAAAAAAAAAGGGTGCAGCCGTCCGAAACCGTTGACCCGTCGCATCCCCCGGGGTGGGCTGGTGCGTCGGTGCTAAGAAACCAACCAGCCACCAATTCTCCAATACAAAACAACCCATTTCCACTTCCATTCGCATCCTCCTCGCTTCCCCAGATCCAAATCGCGCGCGAGAGAGCAAAGGGAGGAAGAAAGAGATCTCGCCCAGCGCCACCCCGAATCCGCCATGGCCTCGGCCGCGCCGCCCCTCCTCCCCACCACCGTCCCGGCCGCCGCGCCCGCGACCGTCCTCCCCGCCGCCCCGGACGCCGCCGCCGCCAACTCCATCGCCTCCCCGGACCCGGCCGCCACGCGCGCCTTCCTCGGCCGCCTCTACGACTCCGCCAAGCGCTCCCTCTCGGGCGCCCGCCCCTGGCCCGAGCTCCTGGACCGCGCCGCGCTCTCGCGCCCGGATTCCCTCTCCGACGCCACCGCCCGCCTCCGCAAGAACCTCGCCTACTTCCGCGTCAACTACGCCGCGCTCGTCGCGCTCTCCCTCGCGGTCTCCCTCCTCGCGCACCCCTTCTCCCTCGCCGCCCTCCTCGCGCTCCTCGCCGCCTGGTGCTTCCTCTACCTCCTCCGCCCCGCCGACGCCGCCCCGCTCAACGCCTTCGGCCGCACCTTCTCCGACAGGGAGACGCTCGGGGGCCTCATCGCCGCCTCCGTCTTCGTCGTCTTCCTCACGTCTGTCGGTGGGATCATCTTCTCCGCGCTGGCGCTCGGCGCCGCCGTCGTCTGCGCGCACGGTGCCTTCCGCGTGCCTGAGGATCTGTTCCTCGACGAGGTGCCCGACCAGGGCCTCGTAGGAAACGGCGCCACCATCAACCTCCTCTCCTTCATCAACGGCGCTGCCGGAGGAGGAGGACGCGTCTGAGCCAGCCTCCTGTCCTCAGCTCTCTGATCTGCTACTCGGAACAGACAAGTAAAGTCAGTGGCTGGTTGATTCGTTTTTCCAGAAACGAAGTACTTCTACTTGTTTATTAAGATCATACTACGCGTTGCCTTTAAGAACGTGAGGAGGAGATTAGAAGAGGATGCATTGGAGTTATACTACACACAGGATATACACAAAAGAAGGAACCTTGGGATCTAGTTTTGTTTCATTTTGCATTTGATATTGCTGTATGATGACAAAGTTGAGCTTATTAGTATTGATATTCATATGATATGTGTCTTGGTGTTACTAGCATACAGGACAAAATAAATTGCTGCTCCTCGTCTTAACATAAAAATGAAATATATGATGATTAAGTACACCATTTCTTTTCAAGAGATCGATCAATGTGATTTCGCATATGATCTTGATTCTGGCGTGGAGGATCTTGGGTCTAGGTGATTCATTTCGATCATAGTAGAGTTCTTCTTTTCTATGCTAATGTATCTTGCATCCTTCTTGGAGTGCCCTGTTTATTCTTTGACATTGGAGCTGGATATCATTTGTAAGTCTAGTCTCGTTCTTATTTAAAAAAATATATAATGCTATCATCGATCGAATTGCAATGACAGATAAATAACGGAAATGAATATTTTTTTGAGAATTCACGGAAATGATATTTAGCTGACGTAAAAAATCTGGCTGCTCGCAGCGAACGTTATCATCAGGTTGCCATGTTACGGTGCAGCAACCGTTCGCAAGAACATGGGCACCTGTGAACGAACCCTGTACCGGCACTACTCTCTCCTTCCTCTCACTCTCCGCATTATGTGCCACCCTCCTCCCTTCCTCTTGACTTCACTCTCCTTTGCGACAACGGTTCGAGGTGGTTGCCGATTCCTCACCATCGAATCGAGCGCCGTTGGTTGCTACCGTTGAGAGCCGCTCCCCTCCCCCCTCCCCCCCTTTTTTTGCGAATCAAGAGCTTTATAACTCAATTAGGCTATGTTCGGTTATCTCCACCCCCGCCGGGATCGGAGACAAAACTCATCGATCCTCATGGGTTTCGTCCCGGCCGGGGTTAGATCCCGGTCTGGCCTATAGCAGCCTTCGGTTAGACCCGGCCTGGATTAAGTCCCTCCCAAATCCCTTCAAAACCCCGTGGAAACAGCCGGGAAATGGCCCACGCGTCTCACCCCATGGAACGAAACCCCGTCTCTCTCGCGAGCGAAACGGTACGCTCTCTCTCGCCTCGACCCCTCGCTCCCTTTCTCGAATCTCAATTTCACGGGGAGGTCAGCAGCAGCGCTACTGGAGGAGACCGCGGCGGCGTGCCTCCCTTTCCCCCTTCCACTTCCCTGTCCAAGCGGCGCCACCGCATCTAGTCGCAGCAGCATGAGCTCGGCGGTGATCCGGAGCAGCCGCGACGCGAGCTATGGAGACCGAAGAAACCCATTGCCGGCGTTACCTTACCCCGACAGTGGACCAATAATCCCTCCCTCCTATTCTTGATGCCCCTCTCACACCCTTAATTCCTAGGGTTCATAGACTTTGATTTGAGGAAATTGGTGATACGGGGTGATTTTTGACTCCCTCTGATGATGCAAAAGCAGCTGTGCTTTTGAGTTTGTTGTTGTGGTACCTATGATGCTACCTTTGACGTCCTTGGCATGTCTAATTGAATGAGCTGACTGCTAAATTTTTGCCAAAGGAGTGAGGTAGTGACCGAACAGAATTTAAGACAAAGGGATTTGTGGTTAGGGTGTTGGCGGGGGGTGGGTGACATGAGGGGATTCACCCAATCCCTGCAGGGGTTGGTTCCCCGTGTGGATGGAAACCCCATCAACCGAACGAAGCCTTAGGGGGGATTACACGGGAGCTGAATACAACTAGCTAAGAAAGGAGGCATATAATTTATCCACAAACATCTCCTCCTCTCTTCTGTCGCTTGCTTTGCACACCGATGGGCCGTTTCATTGGCTTCCCTATGTACAAACACCAGACCACAACACATAAATCCTCCCAAAAGCTCTTTGATTTCATGGCAAACAGCTGCATCTGATGCTCTCTCTGAAAGTTCAGAGTTGCACATCCTAACCACCTACTGAGCATCACTTTCAACACATATCCATGAGTAACCCATGTCTCTGGCTAGTTGAATCCCGTCCCGGATAACGTACAACTCCATAGTTTGGGCACTTGATGCAAAACGATACCACAAGGCCTGCACTCTAATTAGGTTGCTTTCTGAGTCTCGGACCACCAGCATTGTACTTCCACACCCTGCCTGCTCAAGAAAAGCCGCATCCACATTGATTTTCAGAGTCCCTTGTTCCGATGCTTGCCAACGATCTTCCTCCCTGGTCACCACAGGGCGGGTAGTTTCCCCTGCTGTAGTAAGGTCAACAACATTATCAAGAGCCCATCGAACAGAAGCTTGAACTAATCGTCCCTTCTCACCATGAGTACGAGCATTCCTTTCAGACCATACCGCCCAGCAGCCACATAGTACAATGCATACAAATTGGTCCTGTTGATTCCTCGGTTGAATGTTGCTTGAGGGCTGCTCCCCTGCTTCCACAATGCAACATTGGCGGAGGTACGTTGCCACACACACACCTGCACCCTTTTCTCCTTTGTTCCTGTTGATTCCTCGGTTGAATGTTGCTCGAGGTCTAGTTGTCATTCATGGCTGCGACAACGGCTTTCAATTCGGTCGTTGATGACGAGTTTGTGGCCAACAACGGTATTCATGCATTTTGGGTGTTGGTGGTTGCCGATGATGGCCGGGGTTAGGGTTTTCGGTTTCGTCTCGTGCAGGGGGAGGGGGGGGGGGCATATTCGTCGGGGTTTGCAGTGCGGCGGCGACCATAGTGGATTTATTTGGTGAGAGGGATTTGGCCGTTTTTGTGGGAGGGGTTGTAGTGGAGTTGGAGATTGTAGTTGGCACGTATCCGTTTTGTTTATCGAAGTGATTTATCCCCTTCTTCTCATGTTATCAAGTTAGAATTGAAAATTTCTGCTGTGTGTGGGGTAGTTTGGTATTTTCTATTGATCGTGCAGACGGTATTTTTTGGCCATGTTTAAGTCATATGACCGTCATGTTGTGCAATTTCCGTATGTGCATACGAGAGACTAAATTGCCATGGCATTTGTGCATATCAAAGACAAAATTGCTAGGGTGTATGTGTGTGATAGATTTAAATCGCCATACTCTGTTTTTGTTTGATAGACAAATTCACATGCTCTATTTTTGTGTGTGAGGGTTAAACTTGTCATTGCATTCATGTGTTGAGAGGCAAAATTGACATGGGGATATGTTTGTGTGAGAGACTTACAATGACATGGCTATATGTTTGTGTGAGAGACTTACAATGGAGGCGTCACTGATAACGTCATTTGTGCATGTCAATTGTGTGCGGACATGAACAAAAGAGGCAAAATATCCGTCCATTTTTGTGTGCGGACGGTTCGGATCGGCTAGTTGGAGTTGCTCTAATGAGGATCATCGCAGATGGGCCACATTGGAGGCGTCACTGATAACGTCATTTGTGCTTGGATGGATGGTTATCACAGACCAATCTTTAATTGACCTGTCAGTGAAAGTTTCTCTCAGAAAAGCAAAGTGGACGGATATTTAGTATTGACGGCTTGTTATGGTTGACTCATCTATGTTGATCGATTAAATCTGACTCTTCGATTTCTCGCCGGTTAGTGTTGTCATGTACGCGGCAAGTTATAATCCAACTCCACTCCCTGTCTCCATTTCAAACCCTCGCTGCCGCGCCGCCGATCCCTTCTCTTAGTTTTCACTCTCTCCGGCCATGCAACCCGCTCATCTCCATCACATGAGCATCCCCCAACCCTCTCTTCCCTTCCGGCGTTCATCCATGCCGATGGCCCTGATGTTGTCCTGGATAAGGGGGTGCTAACCATGTCGGCTCCAGAAGACGTGGGCCGGGCCAAGGACCCCCAAATGACCAGCCAGTGGGCCACATTCGTCAGGCCTCATGATGGAATCAAGATGGAATCTTCCGAAGATTTGACGCATACTCCAAGGGACAAATGCAATCTTTGACACGTTTTATCTTCAGACATAACCGACCTATGTGTAACCCTAGGTACCCCCGATATCTATATAAACTGAGAGGTGTAGACCGTAGAGGGAGAACTCATTCATACACGATCTCAAGGTAGATCAACCCGTACTTTGTACCTTATCCACAATCAATACAAACAAATCAGAACGCACGGTTTTACCTCTTCGAGAGGGCCCGAACCTGGGTAAACATCGTGTCCCCCTTGTGTCATATAACCATCGTGCCAAGGCTACCAGCTCGGGACCCCCTATCCGAGATCTTCCGAATTCAATTCCGTCATTGTGGCCCATACATGTCCCTCTGTGTAGTCAAAGCGGCTCGATGGCTCACGTCCAGATTGAGATAGCGTAGGCTGTGGCAAGAATTTTCTGCCCGGACAACTCTTTGTCTTCGGGAACATTATGCTTCATGTTGATTCAACTAGCCACCTTGGATCATTAGATTCAGAAACCTGGAATATGCCGCGGACTCTTGCGACGAACTCGCGTTTTCGATGTTAGACAAGACCGAAGACGACACTAATACTCCCATCCAGATCTTGGACTTGATCTCAGCTCAGGACCATGGCATAGATCATACCTCGGATTCGACCTTGAGCACTGAGCTGAGCACCACCCCGTGGATCAGACATCTAGCTTGACCGACAATGATCCTAAAATCATGACAGATCGGATCTCGGACAGACTCCAACTGAGCCCAACCTTCAACCAGGTCATGGGTGAAGGTAATAAGGCTCCCCCTAAATGAGATGCCAAATCAGATTTGGAATCTCGCAATCTTGGACGATCAAAACTCCGTGTACGATCAGATCTAGGAGAAGTCATGAAAGGCTGGAATTTTTGGCCCACCCACCACCCACTTAGTCGCTATAATCAAGGACTTAACCGACGTTCTAGCCAGTGCCTTCGAGGAGGCAACCGACATGGATGTAGATGTCAGTGAAACTTCAGACACCGGCCTGCTACCAACCGTCAATCACGCCGGCAAATGGGGCGTGACCTCCATCAATGATGTCTACTTGGTGGACACCCCCAAGAACGGAGGAGGAGGAAATCTGAAGCGCCAACACAAGGGACACCGTAATAGGGGCACTGGCAATGGCGACGCAAGTAATGTTGGGAAACGTAGCATGCAATTTCAAAAAAAAATCCCATGCTCACGCAAGATCTATCTAGGAGATGCATAGAAACGAGAGGGGGAGAGTGTGTCGACGTACCCTCATAGACCAAAAGTGGAAGCGTTTGACTACGCGGTTGATGTAGTCGAATTTATTCTCATTTCGACCGATCAAGTACCGAACGTACGACACCTCCGAGTTCTGCACATATTTAGTTCCATGGCATCCCTCGGACTCTTGATCCAGCTGAAGGAAATATGCCCTAGAGGCAATAATAAAGTTATTATTTATTTCCTTATATCATGATAAATGTTTATTATTCATGCTAGAATTGTATTAACCGGAAACATAATACATGTGTGAATACATAGACAAACAGAGTGTCACTAGTATGCCTCTACTTGACTAGCTCGTTAATCAAAGATGGTTATGTTTCCTAACCATGGACAAAGAGTTGTTATTTGATTAACGAGATCACATCATTAGTTGAATGATCTGATTGACATGACCCATTCCATTAGCTTAGCACCCGATCGTTTAGTATGTTGCTATTGCTTTCTTCATGACTTATACATGTTCCTATGACTATGAGATTATGCAACTCCCGTTTGCCGGAGGAACACTTTGTGTGCTACCAAACGTCACAACGTAAATGGGTGATTATAAAGGTGCTCTACAGGTGTCTCCAAAGGTACATGTTGGGTTGGCGTATTTCATATTAGGATTTGTCACTCCGATTGTCGGAGAGGTATCTCTAGGCCCTCTCGGTAATGCACATCACATAAGCCTTGCAAGCATTGCAACTAATAAGTTAGTTGTGAGATGATGTATTACGGAACGAGTAAAGAGACTTGCTGGTAACGAGATTGAACTAGGTATTGGATACCGACGATCGAATCTCGGGCAAGTAACATACCGATGACAAAGGGAACAACGTATGTTGTTATGTGGTCTGACCGATAAAGATCTTCGTAGAATATGTAGGAGCCAATATGGGCATCCAGGTCCCGCTATTGGTTATTGACCGGAGACGTGTCTCGGTCATGTCTACATTGTTCTCGAACCGTAGGGTCCGCACGCTTAATGTTACGATGACAGTTATTATGAGTTTATGCATTTTGATGTACCGAAGGTTGTTCGGAGTCCCGGATGTGATCAGGGACATGACGAGGAGTCTCGAAATGGTCGAGACATAAAGATTGATATATTGGAAGCCTATGTTTGGATATCGGAAGTGTTCCGGGTGAAATCGGGATTTTACCGGAGTACCGGGAGGTTATCGGAACCCCCCGGGAGCTATATGGGCCTTAGTGGGATTTCATGGAAAGGAGAAAGGGGCAGCCCAAGGTGGGCTGCACGCCTCCCCCCTCCCCTAGTCCTATTAGGACTAGGAGAGGTGGCCGGCCCCCCTCTCTCTCTTCCCCCCTCGAGGAATCCTATTCCAACTAGGATTGGGGGGGGGGAATCCTACTCCCAGAGGGAGTAGGACTCCCTTGGCGCGCCCTCCTTGGCCGGCCGCCCCCTCCCCCTTGGCTCCTTTATATACGGAGGCAGGGGGCACCCTAGAACACACAATTGATCCTCGTGATCGTTCCTTAGCCGTGTGCGGTGCCCCCTGCCACCATATTCCACCTCGGTCATATCGTTGTAGTGCTTAGGCGAAGCCCTGCGTTGGTAGAACATCATCATCGTCACCATGCCTTCGTGCTGACGGAACTCATGCCCGAAGCTTTGCTGGATCGGAGCCCGGGGAGCGTCATCGAGCTGTACGTGTGCTAAGAACTCAGAGGTGCCGGAGTAACGGTGCTTGGATCGGTTGGATCGGGAAGAAGACGTACGACTACTTCCACTACGTTGTGTCAATGCTTCCGTTGCGATCTACAAGGGTACGTAGATCATACTCTCCCCTCTCGTTGCTATGCATCACCATGATCTTACGTGTGCGTAGGAATTTTTTTGAAATTACTACGTTCCCCAACAGTGGCATCCGAGCCTAGGTTTTATGGTTTGATGTTATTTGCACGAGTAGAACACAAGTGAGTTGTGGCCGATATAAGTCATATTGCCTACCAGCATGTCATACTTTGGTTCGGCGGTATTGTTGGATGAGACGACCCGGACCAACATTACGCGTATGCTTACGCGAGACCGGTTCCCCCGACGTGCTTTGCACATAGGTGGCTTGCGGGTGACAGTCTCTCTAACTTTAGTTGAACCGAGTGTGGCTACGCCCGGTCCTTGCGAAGGTTAAAACAGAGTCAAATTGACAAACTATCGTTGTGGTTTTGATGCGTAGGTGAGATTAGTTCTTGCTTAAGCCCGTAGCAGTCACGTAAAACTTGCAACAACAAAGTAGAGGACGTCTAACTTGTTTTTGCAGGGCATGTTGTGATGTGATATGGTCAAGACATGATGATAAATTTTATTGTATGAGATGATCATGTTTTGTAACCGAGTTATCGGCAACTGGCAGGAGCCATATGGTTGTCGCTTTATTGTATGCAATGCAATCGCGATGTAATGCTTTACTTTATCACTAAGCGGTAGCGATAGTCGTGGAAGCATAAGATTGGCGAGACGACAACGATGCTACGATGGAGATCAAGGTGTTGCGCCGGTGACGATGGTGATCATGACGGTGCTTCAGAGATGGAGATCACAGGCACAAGATGAGGATGGCCATATCATATCACTTATATTGATTGCATGTGATGTCTATCTTTTATGCATCTTATCTTGCTTTGATTGATGGTAGCATTATAAGATGATCTCTCACTAAATTATCAAGAAGTGTTCTCCCTGAGTATGCACCGTTGCGAAAGTTCTTCGTGCTGAGACACCACGTGATGATCGGGTGTGATAGGCTCTACGTTCAAATACGACGGGTGCAAAACAGTTGCACACGCGGAATACTCAGGTTATACTTGACGAGCCAAGCATATACAGATATGGCCTCGGAACACGGAGACCGAAAGGTCGAGCGTGAATCATATAGTAGATATGATCAACATAGTGATGTTCACTGATGAAACTACTCCATCTCACGTGATGATCGGACATGGTTTAGTTGATTTGGATCACGTAATCACTTAGAGGATTAGAGGGATGTCTATCTAAGTGGGAGTTCTTAAGTAATATGATTAATTGAACTTAAATTTATCATGAACTTAGTCCTGGTAGTATTTTGCAAATTATGTTGTAGATCAATAGCTCGCGTTGTTGCTTCCCTGTGTTTATTTTGATATGTTCCTAGAGAAAATTGTGTTGAAAGATGTTAGTAGCAATGATGCGGATTGGATCCGTGATCTGAGGTTTATCCTCATTGCTGCATAGAAGAATTATGTCCTTGATGCACCGCTAGGTGACAGACCTATTGCAGGAGCAGATGCAGACGTTATGAACGTTTGGCTAGCTCAATATGATGACTACTTGATAGTTTAGTGCACCATGCTTAACGGCTTAGAATCGGGACTTCAAAGACGTTTTGAACGTCATGGACCATATGAGATGTTCCAGGAGTTGAAGTTAATATTTCAAGCAAATACCCGAGTTGAGAGATATGAAGTCTCCAACAAGTTCTATAGCTAAAAGATGGAGGAGAATCGCTCAACTAGTGAGCATGTGCCCAGATTGTCTGAGTACTACAATCGCTTGAATCAAGTGGGAGTTAATCTTTCAGATAAGATAGTGATTGACAGAATTCTCTAGTCACCATCACCAAGTTAGTAGAACTTTGTGATGAACTATGATATGCAAGGGATAACAGAAACGATTCCCAAGCTCTTCGTAATGCGGAAATTGACGAAGGTAGAAATCTAGAAAAACATCAAGTGTTGATAGTAGACAAGACCACTAGTTTCAAGAAAAGGGCAGAGGGCAGAAGGGGAACTTCAAGAAGAACAGCAAGCAAGTTGCTGCTCAAGTGAAGAAGCCCAAGTCTAGTCCTAAGCCTGAGACTAAGTGTTTCTACTGCAAAGGGACTGATCACTGGAAGCGGAACTACCCCAAGTGATTGGCAGATAAGAAGGATGGCAAAGTAAACATAAGTATATTTGATATACATGTTATTGATGTGTACTTTACTAGTGTTTATAGCAACCTCTCAGTATTTGATACTAGTTCAGTTGCTAAGATTAGTAACTCGAAACGGGAGTTGCAGAATGAACAGAGACTAGTTAAGGGTGAAGTGACGATGTGTGTTGGAAGTGGTTCCAAGATTGATATGATCATCATCGCACAATCCCTATACTTTCGGGATTAGTGTTGAACCTGAATAAGTGTTATTTGGTGTTTGCGTTGAGCATGAATATGATTTGATCATGTTTATTGTAATACGGTTATTCATTTAAGTAAGAGAATAAATTGTTGTTCCATTTACATGAATAAAACCTTATATGGTTACACACCCAATGAAAATAGTTCGTTGGATCTCGATCGTAGTAATACACATAATCATAATATTGAAACTAAAAGATGCAAAGTTAATAATGATAGTGCAACTTATTTATGGCACTGCTGTTTAGGTCATATTGGTGTAAAGCGCATGAAGAAACTCCATGCTGATGGGCTTTTGGAATCACTTGATTATGAATCAGTTGATGCTTGCGAACCATGCCTCATGGGCAAGATGACTAAAATTCTGTTCTTCGGAACAATGGAGCGAGCAACAGATTTGTTGGAAATCATACATATTGATGTATGTGGTCCGATGAATATTGAGGCTCGCGACAGGTATCATTATTTTCTGATCTTCACAGATGATTTGAGCAGATATGAGTATATCTACTTGATGAAACATAAGTCTGAAACATTTGAAAAGTTCAAAGAATTTCAGAGTGAAGTGAAAAATCATCGTGACAAGAAAATAAAGTTTCTACGATCTGATCGCGGAGACAAATATTTGAGTTACGAGTTTGGTCTTCAGTTAAAACAATGTGGAATAGTTTCACAAACTCATGCCACATGGAACACCACAGCATAATGGTGTGTCCGAACGTCATAACCGTACTTTATTGGATATAGTGCAATCTATGATGTCTCTTACCGATCTACCACTATCGTTTTGGGGTTATGCATTAGAGACAGCTGCATTCACGATTAAAAGGGCACCATCTAAATCCGTTGAGACGACGCCTTATGAACTGTGGTTTGGCAAGAAACCAAAGTTGTCGTTTCTTAAAGTTTTGGGTTGTGATGCTTATGTGAAAAAAAAAAGTTTCATCCTGATAAGCTCAAACCCAAATCGGAGAAATATGTCTTCATAGGATACCCAAAGGAGACTGTTGGGTACACCTTCTATCACAGATCCGAAGGCAAGACATTCGTTGCTTAGAATGGATCCTTTCTAGAGAAGGAGTTTCTCTCGAAAGAAGTGAGTGGGAGGAAAGTAGAAAACTTGATAAGGTAATTGTACCTTCTCCCTTATTGGAAAATAGTTCATCACAGGAATCTGTTCTTGTGACTACTACACCAATTAGTGAGGAAGCTAATGATGATGATCATGTAACTTCAGATCAAGTTACTACTGAATCTCGTAGGTAAACCAGAGTGAGATCCGCACCAGAGTGGTACGGTAATCCTGTTCTGGAAGTCATGTTACTAGACCATGACGAACTTGCGAACTATGAGGAAGCGATGATGAGCCCAGATTCCGCGAAATGGTTTGAGGCCATGAAATCTGAGATATGATCCATGTATGAGAACAAAGTATGGACTTTGATGGTTTTTGCCCGATGATCGGCAAGCCATAGAAAATAAATGGATCTTCAAGAGGAAGACGGACGCTGATAGTAGTGTTACTATCTACAAAGCTAGAATTGTCGCAAAAGGTTTTCGACAAGTTCAAGGTGTTGACTACGATGAGAGTTTCTCACTCGTATCTATGCTTGAGTCTGTCCGAATCATGTTAGTAATTGCCGCATTTTATGAAAACTGGCAAATGGATAAACAAAACTGCATTCCTTAATTGATTTATTAAAGAAGAGTTGTATACGATGCAACTAGAAGGTTTTGTCGATCCGAAAGGTGCTAACAAAAATGTGCAAACTCCAGCGATCCATCTGTGGACTGGTGCAAGCATCTCGGAGTTGGAATATACGCTTTGATGAGTCGATCAAAGCATATAGTTTTATACAGACTTGCGGTGAAGCCTGTATTTACGAGAAAGTGAGTGGGAGCACTACAACATTTCTGATAAGTATACGTGGATGACATATTGTCGATCGGAAATAATGTAGAATTATTCTGTAAAGCATAAAGGAGTGTTTGAAAGGAGTTTTTCAAAGAAAGACTTCGGTGAAGCTGCTTACATATTGAGCTTCAAGATCTATAGAGATAGATCAAGACGCTTGATAAGTTTTTTTCAATGAGTACATACCTTAAAAAGATTTTGAAGTAGTTCAAAATGGAGCAGTCAAAGAAAAGAGTTCTTGCCTGTATTACAAGGTGTGAAGTTGAGTAAGACTCAAAGCCCGACCACGTCAGAAGATTGAAAGAGAATGAAAGTCATTCCCTATGCCTTGGCCATAGGTTCTATAAAGTATGTCATGCTGTATACTAGATCTATTGTATACCCTGCACTGATTTGGCAAGGAAGTACAATAGTGATCTAGGAGTAGATCACTGGACAGCGGTCAGAATTATCCTTAGTGAAACAAGGATATGTTTCTCGATTATGGACGTGACAAAAAGGTTCGTCGTAAAGGGTTACGTCGATGCAAGTTTTGACACTGATCTGGATGACTCTAAGTCTCGATCTAGATACATATTGAAAGTGGGAGCAATTAGCTAGAGTAGCTCCGTGCAGAGCATTGTAGACATAGAAAATTGCAAAATACATAACAGATCTGAATGTGAAAGACCGTTAACTAAGATTCTCTCACAAGCAAAACATGATCACACCTTAGTACTCTTTGGGTGTTAATTGCATAGCGATGTGAACTAGATTACCGAATCTAGTAAACCCTTTGGGTGTTGGTCACATGGCGATGTGAACTATGGGTGTTAATCACATGATGATGTGAACTATCGATGTTAATCACATGGTGATGTGATCTAGATTATTGACTCTAGTGCAAGTGGAAGACTGAAGGAAATATGCCCTAGAGGCAATAATAAAGTTATTATTTATTTCCTTATATCATGATAAATGTTTATTATTCATGCTAGAATTGTATTAACCGGAAACATAATACATGTGTGAATACATAGACAAACAGAGTGTCACTAGTATGCCTCTACTTGACTAGCTCGTTAATCAAAGATGGTTATGTTTCCTAACCATGGACAAAGAGTTGTTATTTGATTAACGAGATCACATCATTAGTTGAATGATCTGATTGACATGACCCATTCCATTAGCTTAGCACCCGATCGTTTAGTATGTTGCTATTGCTTTCTTCATGACTTATACATGTTCCTGTGACTATGAGATTATGCAACTCCCGTTTGCCGAAGGGACACTTTGTGTGCTACCAAACGTCACAACGTAAATGGGTGATTATAAAGGTGCTCTACAGGTGTCTCCAAAGGTACATGTTGGGTTGGCGTATTTCGAGATTAGGATTTGTCACTCCGATTGTCGGAGAGGTATCTCTGGGCCCTCTCGGTAATGCACATCACATAAGCCTTGAAAGCATTGCAACTAATAAGTTAGTTGTGAGATGATGTATTACGGAACGAGTAAAGAGACTTGCCGGTAACGAGATTGAACTAGGTATTGGATACCGACGATCGAATCTCGGGCAAATAACATACCGATGACAAAGGGAACAACGTATGTTGTTATGCGGTCTGACCGATAAAGATCTTCGTAGAATATGTAGGAGCCAATATGGGCATCCAGGTCCCGCTATTGGTTATTGACCGGAGATGTGTCTCAGTCATGTCTACATTGTTCTCGAACCGTAGGGTCCACACGCTTAACGTTACGATGACAGTTATTATGAGTTTATGCATTTTGATGTACCGAAGGTTCTTCGGAGTCCCGGATGTGATCATGGACATGACGAGGAGTCTCGAAATGGTCGAGACATAAAGATTGATATATTGGAAGCCTATGTTTGGATATCGCAAGTGTTCCGGGTGAAATCGGGATTTTACCGGAGTACCGGGAGGTTACCGGAACCCCACGGGAGCTATATGGGCCTTAGTGGGCTTTAGTGGAAAGGAGAAAGGGGCAGCCCAAGGTGGGCTGCGCGCCTCCCCCCTCCCCTAGTCCTATTAGGACTAGGAGAGGTGGCCGGCTCCCCTCTCTCTCTTCCCCCGTCGAGGAATCCTATTCCAACTAGGATTGGGGGGGGATCCTACTCCTAGAGGGAGTAGGACTCCCTTGGCGTGCCCTCCTTGGCCGGCCGCCCCCTCTCCCTTGGCTCCTTTATATACGGAGGTAGGGGGGCACCCTAGAACACACAATTGATCCTCGTGATCGTTCCTTAGCCGTGTGCGGTGCCCCCTGCCACCATATTCCACCTCGGTCATATCGTTGTAGTGCTTAGGCAAAGCCCTGCGTCGGTAGAACATCATCATCGTCACCACGCCGTCGTGCTGACGGAACTCATCCCCGAAGCTTTGCTGGATCGGAGCCCGGGGAGCGTCATCGAGCTGTACGTGTGCTAAGAACTCGGAGGTGCCGGAGTAACGGTGCTTGGATCGGTTGGATCGGGAAGAAGACGTACGACTACTTCCACTACGTTGTGTCAACGCTTCCGTTGCGATCTACAAGGGTACGTAGATCATACTCTCCCCTCTCGTTGCTATGCATCACCATGATCTTGCGTGTGCGTAGGAATTTTTTTGAAATTACTACGTTCCCCAACAGTGGCATCCGAGCCTAGGTTTTATGGTTTGATGTTATTTGCACGAGTAGAACACAAGTGAGTTGTGGGCGATATAAGTCATACTGCCTACCAGCATGTCATACTTTGGTTCGGCGGTATTGTTGGACGAGACGACCCGGACCAACATTACGCGTACGCTTACGCGAGACCGGTTCCCCCGACGTGCTTTGCACATAGGTGGCTTGCGGGTGACAGTCTCTCTAACTTTAGTTGAACCGAGTGTGGCTATGCCCGGTCCTTGCGAAGGTTAAAATGGAGTCAAATTGACAAACTATCGTTGTGGTTTTGATGCGTAGGTGAGATTGGTTCTTGCTTAAGCCCGTAGCAGCCACGTAAAACTTGCAACAACAAAGTAGAGGATGTCTAACTTGTTTTTGTAGGGCATGTTGTGATGTGATATGGTCAAGACATGATGCTAAATTTTATTGTATGAGATGATCATGTTTTGTAACCGAGTTATCGGCAACTGGCAGGAGCCATATGGTTGTCGCTTTATTGTATGCAATGCAATCGCGATGTAATGCTTTACTTTATCACTAAGCGGTAGCGATAGTCGTGGAAGCATAAGATTGGCGAGACGACAACGATGCTACGATGGAGATCAAGGTGTCGCGCCGGTGACGTTGGTGATCATGACGGTGCTTCAGAGATGGAGATCACAGGCACAAGATGATGATGGCCATATCATATCACTTATATTGATTGCATGTGATGTTTATCTTTTATGCATCTTATCTTGCTTTGATTGACGGTAGCATTATAAGATGATCTCTCACTAAATTATCAAGAAGTGTTCTCCCTAAGTATGCACCGTTGTGAAAGTTCTTCGTGCTGAGACACCATGTGATGATCGGGTGTGATAGGCTCTACGTTCAAATACAACGGGTGCAAAACAGTTGCACACACGGAATACTCAGGTTATACTTGACGAGCCAAGCATATACAAATATGGCCTCGGAACACGGAGACCGAAAGGTCGAGCGTGAATCATATAGTAGATATGATCAACATAATGATGTTCACCGATGAAACTACTCCATCTCACGTGATGATCGGACATGGTTTAGTTGATTTGGATCACGTAATCACTTAGAGGATTAGAGGGATGTCTATCTAAGTGGGAGTTCTTAAGTAATATGATTAATTGAACTTAAATTTATCATGAACTTAGTCCTGGTAGTATTTTGCAAATTATGTTGTAGATCAATAGCTCGCGTTGTTGCTTCCCTGTGTTTATTTTGATATGTTCCTAGAGAAAATTGTGTTGAAAGATGTTAGTAGCAATGATGCGGATTGGATCCGTGATCTGAGGTTTATCCTCATTGCTGCACAGAAGAATTATGTCCTTGATGCACCG
>NC_041386.1:453576101-453581001 GCF_002162155.2 Triticum dicoccoides | reverse complement strand
ATGCAGACGTTATGAATGTTTGGCTAGCTCAATATGATGACTACTTGATAGTTTAGTGCACCATGCTTAACGGCTTAGAATCGGGACTTCAAAGACGTTTTGAACGTCATGGACCATATGAGATGTTCCAGGAGTTGAAGTTAATATTTCAAGCAAATACCCGAGTTGAGAGATATGAAGTCTCCAACAAGTTCTATAGCTAAAAGATGGAGGAGAATCGCTCAACTAGTGAGCATGTGCCCAGATTGTCTGAGTACTACAATCGCTTGAATCAAGTGGGAGTTAATCTTTCAGATAAGATAGTGATTGACAGAATTCTCTAGTCACCATCACCAAGTTAGTAGAACTTTGTGATGAACTATGATATGCAAGGGATAACAGAAACGATTCCCAAGCTCTTCGTAATGCGGAAATTGACGAAGGTAGAAATCGAGAAAAACATCAAGTGTTGATAGTAGACAAGACCTCTAGTTTCAAGAAAAGGGCAGAGGGCAGAAGGGGAACTTCAAGAAGAACAACAAGCAAGTTGCTGCTCAAGTGAAGAAGCCCAAGTCTAGTCCTAAGCCTGAGACTTAGTGTTTCTACTGCAAAGGGACTGATCACTGGAAGCGGAACTACCCCAAGTGATTGGCAGATAAGAAGGATGGCAAAGTAAACATAAGTATATTTGATATACATGTTATTGATGTGTACTTAACTAGTGTTTATAGCAACCCCTCAGTATTTGATACTAGTTCAGTTGCTAAGATTAGTAACTCGAAACGGGAGTTGCAGAATGAACAGAGACTAGTTAAGGGTGAAGTGACGATGTGTGTTGGAAGTGGTTCCAAGATTGATATGATCATCATCGCACAATCCCTATACTTTCGGGATTAGTGTTGAACCTGAATAAGTGTTATTTGGTGTTTGCGTTGAGCATGAATATGATTTGATCATGTTTATTGTAATACGGTTATTCATTTAAGTAAGAGAATAAATTGTTGTTCCGTTTACATGAATAAAACCTTATATGGTTACACACCCAATGAAAATAGTTCATTGGATCTCGATCATAGTAATACACATAATCATAATATTGAAACCAAAAGATGCAAAGTTAAGAATGATAGTGCAACTTATTTATGGCACTGCTGTTTAGGTCATATTGGTGTAAAGCGCATGAAGAAACTCCATGCTGATGGTCTTTTGGAATCACTTGATTATGAATCAGTTGATGCTTGCGAACCATGCCTCATGGGCAAGATGACTAAAACTCTGTTCTTCGGAACAATGGAGCGAGCAACAGACTTGTTGGAAATCATACATACTGATGTATGTGGTCCGATGAATATTGAGGCTCGCGACAGGTATCATTATTTTCTGATCTTCACAGATGATTTGAGCAGATATGAGTATATCTACTTGATGAAACATAAGTCTGAAACATTTGAAAAGTTCAAAGAATTTCAGAGTGAAGTAAAAAATCATCGTGACAAGAAAATAAAGTTTCTACGATCTGATCGCTGAGACAAATATTTGAGTTACGAGTTTGGTCTTCAGTTAAAACAATGTGGAATAGTTTCACAAACTCATGCCACATGGAACACCACAGCATAATGGTGTGTCCGAACGTCATAACCGTACTTTATTGGATATAGTGCAATCTATGATGTCTCTTACCGATCTACCACTATCGTTTTGGGGTTATGCATTAGAGACAGCTGCATTCACGATTAAAAGGGCACCATCTAAATCCGTTGAGATGACGCCTTATGAATTGTGGTTTGGCAAGAAACCAAAGTTGTCGTTTCTTAAAGTTTTGGGTTGTGATGCTTATGTTAAAAAAAAGTTACATCCTGATAAGCTCAAACCCAAATCGGAGAAATATGTCTTCATAGGATACCCAAAGGAGACTGTTGGGTACACCTTCTATCACAGATCCGAAGGCAAGACATTCGTTGCTTAGAATGGATCCTTTCTAGAGAAGGAGTTTCTCTTGAAAGAAGTGAGTGGGAGGAAAGTAGAAAACTTGATAAGGTAATTGTACCTTCTCCCTTATTGGAAAATAGTTCATCACAGAAATCTGTTCTTGTGACTACTACACCAATTAGTGAGGAAGCTAATGATGATGATCATGTAACTTCAGATCAAGTTACTACTGAATCTCATAGGTAAACCAGAGTGAGATCCGCACCAGAGTGGTACGGTAATCCTATTCTGGAAGTCATGTTACTAGACCATGACGAACTTGCGGACTATGAGGAAGCGATGATGAGCCCAGATTCCGTGAAATGGTTTGAGGCCATGAAATCTGAGATATGATCCATGTATGAGAACAAAGTATGGACTTTGATGGTTTTTGCCCGATGATCGGCAAGCCATAGAAAATAAATGGATCTTCAAGAGGAAGACGGACGCTGATAGTAGTGTTACTATCTACAAAGCTAGAATTGTCGCAAAAGGTTTTCGACAAGTTCAAGGTGTTGACTACGATGAGAGTTTCTCACTCGTATCTATGCTTGAGTCTGTCCGGATCATGTTAGTAATTGCCGCATTTTATGAAAACTGACAAATGGATAAACAAAACTGCATTCCTTAATTTATTTATTAAAGAAGAGTTGTATACGATGCAACTAGAAGGTTTTGTCGATCCGAAAGGTGCTAACAAAAATGTGCAAACTCCAGCGATCCATCTGTGGACTGGTGCAAGCATCTCGGAGTTGGAATATACGCTTTGATGAGTCTATCAAAGCATATAGTTTTATACAGACTTGCAGTGAAGCCTGTATTTACGAGAAAGTGAGTGGGAGCACTACATCATTTCTGATAAGTATATGTGGATGAAATATTGTCGATCGGAAATAATGTAGAATTATTCTGTAAAGCATAAAGAAGTGTTTGAAAGGAGTTTTTCAAAGAAAGACTTCGGTGAAGCTGCTTACATATTGAGCTTCAAGATCTATAGAGATAGATCAAGACGCTTGATAAGTTTTTTTCAATGAGTACATACCTTGACAAGATTTTGAAGTAGTTCAAAATGGAGCAGTCAAAGAAAAGAGTTCTTGCCTGTATTACAAGGTGTGAAGTTGAGTAAGACTCAAAGCCCGACCACGGCAGAAGATTGAAAGAGAATGAAAGTCATTCCCTATGCCTTGGCCATAGGTTCTATAAAGTATGTCATGCTGTATACCAGATCTATTGTATACCTTGCACTGATTTGGCAAGGGAGTACAATAGTGATCTAGGAGTAGATCACTGGACAGCAGTCAGAATTATCCTTAGTGAAATAAGGATATGTTTCTCGATTATGGACGTGACAAAAAGGTTCGTCGTAAAGGGTTACATCGATGCAAGTTTTGACACTGATCTGGATGACTCTAAGTCTCGATCTAGATACATATTGAAAGTGGGAGCAATTAGCTAGAATAGCTCTGTGCAGAGCATTGTAGACATAGAAAATTGCAAAATACATAACGGATCTGAATGTGAAAGACCGTTGACTAAGATTCTCTCACAAGCAAAACATGATCACACCTTAGTACTCTTTGGGTGTTAATCGCATAGTGATGTGAACTAGATTACCGAATCTAGTAAACCCTTTGGGTGTTGGTCACATGGCGATGTGAACTATGGGTGTTAATCACATGATGATGTGAACTATCGATGTTAATCACATGGTGATGTGATCTAGATTATTGACTCTAGTGCAAGTGGGAGACTGAAGGAAATATGCCCTAGAGGCAATAATAAAGTTATTATTTATTTCCTTATATCATGATAAATGTTTATTATTCATGCTAGAATTGTATTACCGGAAACATAATACATGTGTGAATACATAGACAAACAGAGTGTCACTAGTATGCCTCTACTTGACTAGCTCGTTAATCAAAGATGGTTATGTTTCCTAACCATGGACAAAGAGTTGTTATTTGATTAATGAGATCACATCATTAGTTGAATGATCTGATTGACATGACCCATTCCATTAGCTTAGCACCCGATCGTTTAGTATGTTGCTATTGCTTTCTTCATGACTTATACATGTTCCTATGCCTATGAGATTATGCAACTCCCGTTTGCCGGAGGAACACTTTGTGTGCTACCAAACGTCACAACGTAAATGGGTGATTATAAAGGTGCTCTACAGGTGTCTCCAAAGGTACATGTTGGGTTGGCGTATTTCGAGATTAGGATTTGTCACTCCGATTGTCGGAGAGGTATCTCTGGGCCCTCTCAGTAATGCACATCACATAAGCCTTGCAAGCATTGCAACTAATAAGTTAGTTGTGAGATGATGTATTACGGAACGAGTAAAGAGACTTGCCAGTAACGAGATTGAACTAGGTATTGGATACCGACGATTGAATCTCGGGCAAGTAACATACCGATGACAAAGGGAACAACGTATGTTGTTATGCGGTCTGACCGATAAAGATCTTCGTAGAATATGTAGGAGCCAATATGGGCATCCAGGTCCCGCTATTGGTTATTGACCGGAGACGTGTCTCGGTCATGTCTACATTGTTCTCGAACCATAGGGTCCGCACGCTTAACGTTACGATGACAATTATTATGAGTTTATGCATTTTGATGTACCGAAGGTTGTTCGGAGTCCCGGATGTGATCATGGACATGACGAGGAGTCTCGAAATGGTCGAGACATAAAGATTGATATATTGGAAGCCTATGTTTGGATATCGGAAGTGTTCCGGGTGAAATCAGGATTTTACCGGAGTACCGGGAGGTTACCGGAACCCCCCCGGAGCTATATGGGCCTTAGTGGGCTTTAGTGGAAAGGAGAAAGGGGCAGCCCAAGGTGGGCTGCGTGCCTCCCACCTCCCCTAGTCCTATTAGGACTAGGAGAGGTGGCCGCCCCCCCTCTCTCTCTTCCCCCCTCGAGGAATCCTATTCCAACTAG
>NC_041386.1:453574731-453575809 GCF_002162155.2 Triticum dicoccoides | reverse complement strand
CTACTCCCAGAGGGAGTAGGACTCCCTTGGCGCGCCCTCCTTGGCCGGCCGCCCCCTTCCCCTTGGCTCCTTTATATACGGAGGCATGGGGGCACCCTAGAACACACAATTGATCCTCGTGATCGTTCCTTAGCCGTGTGCGGTGCCCCCTGCCACCATATTCCACCTCGGTCATATCGTTGTAGTGCTTAGGCGAAGCCCTGCGTCGGTAGAACATCATCATCGTCACCACGCCGTCGTGCTGACGGAACTCATCCCCGAAGCTTTGCTGGATCGGAGCCCGGGGAGCTTCATCAAGCTGTACGTGTGCTAAGAACTTGGAGGTGCCGGAGTAACGGTGCTTGGATCGGTTGGATCGGGAAGAAGACGTACGACTACTTCCACTATGTTGTGTCAACGCTTCCGTTGCGATCTACAAGGGTACGTAGATCATACTCTCCCCTCTCGTTGCTATGCATCACCATGATCTTGCGTGTGCGTAGGAATTTTTTGGAAATTACTACGTTCCCCAACACCAGCAAAGTGTCAAGGGAGAGTTTCGTCAGCACGACGGCGTGGTGACAGTGATGATGAAGTGATCCGTGCAGGGCTTTGCCTAAGCACTATGAAGATATGACCGAAGGCGTCAACTATGGAGGGGGCGCCGCACACGGCTAACAATTGTTGGTGTGTGTTTTAGCGGTGCCCCCTCATACATATAGGTTGGAGGGGACGAGAGGCAGCCAAGGGGGCGCCCCAAGTAGGAGGAATCCTACTTGGGGTCCTCCCAATTCGGCCTTGATAAGTCTCCAACGTATCTATAATTTTTGATTGCTCCATGCTATATTATCCTCTGTTTTGGACATTATTGGCCTTTATTATTCACTTTTATATTATTTTTGGGACTAACCTATTAACTGGAGGCCCAACCCAGAATTGCTGTTTTTTTTGCCTATTTTAGGGTTTCGAAGAAAAGGAATATCAAACGGAGTACAAACGGAATGAAACCTTCGGGAACGTGACTTTCGGAACGAACATGATCCAGGAGACTTGGACCCTACGTCAAGCAACCAACAGGGAAGCCACGAGGTAGGGGGCG
>NC_041386.1:453566380-453574558 GCF_002162155.2 Triticum dicoccoides | reverse complement strand
TCCACCCTTGTGGGCCCCCTGTTGCTCCACCGATGTACTCCTTCCTCCTATATGTACCTATGTACCCCCAAACGATCAAATACGGAGCCAAAACTCTAATTCCACCGCTGCAACTTTCTGTATCCCCGAGATCCCATCTTGGGGCCTGTTCCAGAGCTCCGCCGGAGGGGGCATCGATCATGGAGGGCTTCTACATCAACACCATAGCCTCTCCGATGATGTGTGAGTAGTTTACCTCAGACCTTCGGGTCCATAGTTATTAGCTAGATGGCTTCTTCTCTCTTTTTGGATCTCAATACAAAGTTCTCCCCCTCTCTTGTGGAGATCTATTCGATGTAATCTTCTTTTGCGGTGTGTTTGTTGAGACCGATGAATTGTGGGTTTATGATCAAGTTTATCTATGAACAATATTTGAATCTTCTCTGAATTCTTTTATGTATGATTGGTTATCTTTGCAAGTCTCTTCGAATTATCAGTTTGGTTTGGCCTACTAGATTGATCTTTCTTGCAATGGGAGAAGTGCTTAGCTTTGGGTTCAATCTTGCGGTGTCCTTTCCTAGTGATAGTAGGGGCAGCAAGGCACGTATTGTATTATTGCCATCAAGGATAACAAGATGTTTTTTTATCATACTGCATGAATTTATCCCTCTACATCATGTCATCTTGCTTAAAGCGTTACTCTGTTCTCTTGAACTTAATACTCTAGATGCATGCTGGATAGCGGTCGATGTGTGGAGTAATAGTAGTAGATGCAGGCAGGAGTCGGTCTACTTGTCTCGGACGTGATGCCTATATACATGATCATACCTAGATATTCTCATAACTATGCTCAATTCTGTCAATTGCTCAATAGTAATTTGTTCACCCACCGTAAAATACTTATGCTCTTGAGAGAAGCCACTAGTGAAACCTATGGCCCCCGGGTCTATCTTCTACCATATTAATCTTCCAACACTTAGTTATTTTCATTGCCTTTTATTTTACTTTGCATCTTTATCATAAAAATACCAAAAATATTATCTTATCATATCTATCAGATCTCACTCTCGTAAGTGACCGTGTAGGGATTGACAACCCCTTATCGCGTTGGTTGAGAGGATTTATTTGTTTTGTGTAGGTGCGAGGGACTGGCGCGTAGCCTCCTACTGGATTGATACCCTGGTTCTCAAAAACTGAGGGAAATACTTACACTACTTTGCTGCATCACCCTTTCCTATTCAATGGAAAACCAACGCATTGCTCAAGAGGTAGCAGGCCTCCCCCTTTCCTATTCCTATTCGGAGTAGGAAAGGAAGAGAGGGGAAGGGGGAATCCTATCCCCTTTTTCCTTTCCTCCTTCCCCTTTTCTACTCCAATTTGGCCAGCCCATATGGGGGTGCACCATCCCCTTAGGGGCTGGTCTATCCCTCTCTTGGCCCATTAGGCCCATATAGTTTGCCCGGGGTTGCCCGAAACCCCTTCCGGTGACCCGATACGTACCCGGTACCCCCGGAACACTTCCGGTGTCTAAATACTATCGTCCTATATGTGAATCTTTACCTCTCGACCATTTCGAGACTCCTCGTCATGTCCGTGATCTCATCCAGGACTCCAAACAACATTCGGTCACCAAATCACATAAGTCATATAATACAAAATCGTCATCGAACGTTAAGCGTGCGGACCCTACGGGTTCGAGAACTATGTAGACATGACCGAGACATGATACGTCTCCGTCGTATCTATAATTTTTTATTGTTTCATGCCAATATTATATCAGTTTCACATATTTTTGGCAAATTTTTGTATGATTTATTGGACTAACCTATTGATCCAGTACTCAGTGCCAGTTCCTGTTTTCTGCATGTTTTTTGTATCGCAGAGTATCCATATCAAACGAAGTCCAAATGCAATGAAAATTTACGGAGAATTATTTTGGAATATTTGTGATTTTTGGGAGTTGGAATCACCGCAAACGGAGGCCCACACAGGGCACAATACACCAGGGCGCGCCAGAGGCCCTGGTGCATTGTGGTGGGTTTTGCCCACCTCGTACGTCGGTTGGACCTCTACTTCAGGCGCAAGGAAGCTTATATCCGAAAAAAAATCGTGTTAAAATCTCAGCGCAATCGAAGTTACGGATCTTCGGGAATATAAGAAACGGTTTTTGGCCTGATCTGGGGAACGCGAAACATAAGAGAACAGAGAGGGAGATCCAATCTCGGAGGGGCTCTCGCCCCTCCCATGCCATGGGATCCAAGCACCAGAGGGGAAATCCTTCTCCCACCTAGGGAGGAGGCCAAGGAAGAAGAAGAAGGAGGGGGGCTCTCTCCCCCTCGCTTCCGGTGGCGCCGGAGTGCCACCGGGGCAACGATCGGGACGGCGATCTACATCAACAATCTTACTACCGTCAACACCAACTTTATCCCCCTCTATGCAGTGGTGTAACACCTCTTCCCCCTGCTGTAATCTCTACTTAAACATGGTGCTCAACTCCATATATTATTTCCCAATAATCTATGGTTATCCTATGATGTTTGAGTAGATCCATTTTGTCTTATGGGTTAATCGTGATCTTGGTTGGTATGATTGTATATTTTATTTATGGTGCTGTCCTACGGTGTCCTCCATCTCGCGCAAACATGAGGGCCCCCCGCTGTAGGGTGTTGCAATATGTTCATGGTTTGCTTATTGTCAGTGTTGCGAGAGTGACAGAAACTTAAACGCGGATAGGTGGGCTATGGCGTATGGGAGTAAAGAGGACTTGATACTTAATGCTATGGTTGGGTTTCACGACCTAAATGATCTTTAGTAGTTGCGGATGCTTGCTAGAGTTCTAGTCATAAGTGCATATGATCCAAGTAGAGAAAGTATGTTAGCTCATGCCTCTCCCTCATATAAAATTGCAAGAATGATTACCGGTACTTGTTATCGATTGCTAGGGACAAATGACTTTCTTATTGACAAAAGCTTTCCACTTTTATTACCTTGCAATTTATTCGTAGTTTTATTCCCGCAAAGTACTCGTAGATTTATTCCTACAAAATAGTTTCATACTTGTTTCCAGTAAAGCAAACGTCAAGCGTGCGTAGAGTTGTATCGGTGGTCGATAGAACTTGAGGAAATATTTGTTCTACCTTTAGCTCCTCATTGGGTTCGACACTCTTATTTATCGAAAAAGGCTACAAACGATCCCCTATACTTGTGGTTTATCAAGACCTTTTCTAGCGCCGCGTGGGGTGAATATTCTCATGTGTGCTTGTTTGCTTTATCACTAAGTAGTTTTTATTTCCTGTTCTAAGTTGTTCTCTATCTTTAGTTATGGATATGGAACATGAAACACCAAAAAAATTAGTGGTACTTGCTACTCATGGAGATGGGGAACCTCCGAAAACCCTCCATGTTCGTTATGTGAAAAATATTATGCACTACTTTGATAATCCTGATAAAACCCCATTCAACTTGATAATGGGAGTAACGTTGGATCAACGTGAATACTTTAAGGATTATCGCTTGACTCATAAAGGGAAATTGTTATGGGATCAAATTCATATGTTACATTGGTATGCTTGGGATTATGCCAGGGATATGATTATACTTGTTGCTCTAGGATGAATGCTCCACATCTTCTCTTTTCATGTGAATTTAATGATAATGAAACCTTGGCTTCTTATGCTAGAGGTATATATGATTAATATGATGTGGAACGAATAGAATAATTTGTTGCTTTTAAGGATGCATGTGAAATTGAATCTTTGTTTAAAAGGTTTGAAGATTTTGATGATTCAGTTTATAGACCTGAAAATCTTGCTATCCTTAAATATTGCTATATTAATTATAAATACAATTTTGATGTTGATGCATTTATTGAGAAAGTCTCCGATGCGCAAGAAGAGACTAATATTTTGCAGGAGTCTATGGAAGAAGGAATTGATGAAACTGTGAGCTCATTGGATGAAAAAGATGATGAGGAGAGTGAAGAACAAGCAAAGGAAGACCAGATCGATCACCTGTGTCCGCCTTGTAATGAGAGTAATCCTCCAACTCATACATTGTTTAATGCTCCTTCATTCTTACCGAATGATGAATGCCATGATAATTGCTATGATCCCGTTAATTCTTTTGAAATATCCCTTTTTGATGAACTTGATGCTTGCTATGCTTGTGGCCAAGATGCCAATATGAATGATGCTTATGGAGATGAACTTGCTATTGTTCCTTATGTTAAAAATGAAATTGTTGCTATTGCACCCACACATGATAGTCCTATTATCTTTTTGAATTCTCCCAACTACACTATATCGGAGAAGTTTGCTCTTGTTAAGGATTATATTGATGGGTTGCCTTTTACCATTTCACATGATAATTTTGATGAATATAATATGCATGTGCTTGCTGCTCCTACTTGCAATTATTATTAGATAGGAACTACATCTCCACCTCTATGTTTCCAACACGATAAAATTGCAAGAAACTGCTTATGCTATGTATTGGCCTTTACTTGATGTGCATGAATTGTTCTTGTATGACATGCCGATGCATAGGAAGAGAGTTAGACTTCGCCATTGCTTGATATATGTTGCTTTGTGCTCACTACTAAATGCCAAATCATTGTTAATTCAAATTGGCTTTGATATACCTTGGGATCCGGTTGGATTCATTACTTGAGCACTTTATGCCTAGCATAATGACTTTAAAGAAAGCGCTGCCAGGGAGACAACCCGGAAGTTTTAGAGAGTCATTTATTTCTGTTGAGTGCTTTTATATAGTTTAAAAACAAAAAAATATAGAGGGGAACTTAAAACTTCACAAAAAGAAAAGTGAAAGTGAGATAGACGAGCATTGTGAAAGTGGGGGACGTCCTTGAACTTTGTTCATGCTTACAGAAACTTTGTGAATCTTAATTACAGAAACTTTTCAACAAAAATAACTATCCCCTTGTACAATTCCATTGTATTATAAAAATAATGTGCCAAGATTTGCCTTTAGGATGTTTACATTGCTTGTTGGTTTGTGCAGTGCAAAATAGAAACTTTGGTTGTAGTGCGCGATTTTACATTTTTCACTGGAATGTCAAACGGTTCTGAAACTTTTTGCACTGTCTTTCTATGCAAAATGTTTATTTTTACTAACTTGTTCAGAATTTTTGGAGTACCAGAAGTATGGTTAATGTTCAGATTACTACAGACTGTCCTGTTTAAGACAGATTCTGTTTTTTGATGCATTGTTTTGCTCGTTTTGATGAAACTATCGATTTTTATTGGTGGTATAAGCCATGAAAAAGTTATATTACAGTATCTACAATGCAAAAACAAAATATGGATTGGTTTTCAACAGTACTTAGAGTAGTGATTTGCTTTATTATACTAACGGATCTTACCGAACTTTCTGTTGAGTTTTGTCTGGATGAAGTGATCAAAGATTGAGGATGTCTCGATATGAGGAGAAGGTGGAGAGGCAAGAGCACAAGCTTGGGGATTCCCAAGGCACCCCAAGTAAATATTCAAGGAGACTCAAGCATCTAAGCTTGGGGATGCCCCGGAAGGCATCCCATCTTTCTTCAACAAGTATCGGTATGTTTTCGTCTTTGTTTCGTTCATGTGACATTTGCAAATCTTGGAGCGTCTTTTGCTTTTAGTTTTAATTTTTCTTTTATGCACCATGCTGGTATGAGATAGTCCATGGTTGATTTATAGAATGCTCATTGCACTTCACTTATATCTTTTGAGTATGGCTTTATAGAATGCTTCATGTGCTTCACTTATATCATTTGAAGTTTGGATTGCCTGTTTCTCTTCACATAGAAAACCGTTGTTTGTAGAATGATCTTTTGCTTCACTTATATTTATTAGAGCATGGTCTTTTGTAGAAATAATTAAACTCTCTTTCTTCACTTATATCTATTTAGAGAGTCAACAGGAATTGGTCAATTGCATGGTTAGTCATAAAATCCTACATAAAACTTATGGATCACCGAATATGATATGTTTGATTCCTTGCAATATTTTTGCGATATAGAGATTATAATATGTGGGAGGTACTAGTAAACGGTTGTGGTTAGTAAGAATATTGGTGTTAAGGTTTGTGATTCCCGAAGCATGCACGTATAGTCTCTCGTTATGCTATGATGTTGGAGCATGATTTATTATTGATTGTCTTCCTTATGAGTGGAGGTCGGGGACGAGCGATGGTCTTTTCCTACCAATCTATCCCCCTAGGGGCATGCGTAGTAGTACTTTGCTTCGAGGGCTAATAAACTTTTGCAATAAGTATATGAGTTCTTTATGACTAATGTGAGTCCATGGATTATACGCACTCTTACCTTTCCACAATTTGCTAGCCTCTACGGTACCGTGCATTGACCTTTCTCATGTTGAGACGTGGTGCAAACTTCGCAAGTGCATCCAAACTCCGTGATATGATATGCTCTATCACACATAAGCTTATTATATCTTCCTCAAAACAGCCACCATACCTACCTATTATGGCTTTGCCATGGCCATTTCGAGATATATTGCCATGCAACTTCCACCGCTCCGTTTGATGACTTGAGCATTCATTGTCATATTGCTTTGCATGATCATGTAGCTGACATAGTAGTTGTGGCTCAGCCACCATTCATCATTCATAGATGTTACGCATGATCATTGCCAGAGGCATTCATATAGAGTCATACTTTGTCATAGGTATCGAGTTGTAATTTTTATTTTCTTTTGAGTTATAAGTAAATAGAAGTGTGATGATCATCATTATTCATTTTTAGAGCAATACCCCAGTGAGGAAAGGATGATGGAGACTAGGATTCCCCCACAAGTCGGGATGAGACTCCGGACAATGAGAGAAAAAAATATATGAAAAGAAAAAAAGAAATAGAAAAAAGGAAAAAAGAAAAAGAAAAAAAAATAAAAAAAAAATAAACAAAGAGAGAAGGTGCATTGTTAGTATCCTTTACCACACTTGTGCTTCAAAGTAGCACCATGTTTTTCATATGGAGAGTCTCATATGTTGTCACTTTCATATACTAGTGGGAATTTTTCATTATAGGATTAGATGCACACCCACTTAGTATCATATTTGAGATCTCATACACTTATAGCTTTTAGTGCATTCGTTGCATGGCAATCCCTAGTCCTCATGTTGATATCAATTGATGGGCATCTCCATAGCCCGTTCGTTAGCCGCATCGATGTGATACTTTCTACTTTTCTTGTCTTCTCTATATTTACCCCTATCATCATACTCTATTCCACCCGTAGTGCTATATCCATGGCTTGCGCTCATGTATTGCGTGAGGGTTGAAAAAGCTGAAGCGCGTTAAAAAGTACGAACCAATTGCTCGGCTTGTCATCAGGGTTGTGCATGATAAATACTTTGTGTTAAGAAGACAGAGCATGACAAGACTATATGATTTTGTAGGGATAGCTTTCTTTAGCATTGATATTTTGAAAGACATGATTGTTTGTTGGGATGCCCGAGTATTGATATCTTTATGTCAAATTATAGACTATTGCTTTGAATCACTTATGTCTTACTATTCATGCCATGATTAGATATATGATCAAGTTTATGCTAGGTAGCATTCCACATCAAAAATTATCTTTTTTATCATTTACCCGCTCGAGGACGAGCATGAATTAAGCTTGGGGATGTTGATACATCTCTGTCGTATCTATAATTTTTGATTGTTTCATGCCAATATTTTTGGCAACTTTTTATATGATTTATTGGACTAACCTATTGATCTAGTGCCTAGTGCCAGTTCCTGTTTTCTGCATGTTCTTGTATCGCAGAGTATCCATATCAAACGAAGTCCAAATGAAATGAAATTTTATGGAGAATTATTTTGGAATATTTGTGATTTTTGGGAGTTGGAATCACCACAAACGGAGGCCCACACATGGCACAATACACTAGGGTGCGCCACAGCCCCTGGCGCGCGGTGGTGGGTTGTGCCCACCTCGTACGTCAGTTGGACCTCTACTTCAGGTGCAAGGAAGCTTATATCCGGAAAAAATCGTGTTAAAATCTCAGTGCAATTGGAGTTACGAATCTCCGAGAATATAAGAAACGGTTTTCGGCCAAATCTGGGGAACGCAAAACATAAGGGAACAAAGAGGGAGATCCAATCTCGGAGGGGCTCTCGCCCCTCCCATGCCATGGGAGCCAAGGACCAGAGGGGAAATCCTTCTCCCACCTAGG